>NC_085095.1:5647826-5847826 GCF_963422355.1 Corticium candelabrum
TTCTCGACGAGCTTCTGTTCATCTTAACGATGCCAAATTCCTGACCTCTGACACACTTCAAGTGTGTAGAGCATGTAACATTGGCATAACCGAAATGATGGACTTCTTGTCGTTGGAAAGGGAGCACATGCAGCATGGCCTTTTTCCTGATGTTATGCCAAATTACACACTGCAGTGCAGCCTGACATATGACGAGACCGTCTGCAGAACTCTGATTGGGTGCAATATAAAGAGCAGTGAATTCTTGAAGCTCGAGCAGACGTGCCTGGCTGATGTATTGATAGAGGAGTCAGGTGGTGAGAAATACAGGAGTGGAGGTGACATGAGTAATGCTGCATTAGCACCAAACACTCAGGAGGACAAGGACAAGGTCGTTACCGAAAACAAGGTTTGAAATGACTGAGACGCTGACTTGCTATAGCTGCAGTAGACTGATTCATACAATGTAGCTGCTACAGTTACTGAATTTGTTACAATAAGATCAAACAAACATGTTTGTTTTTAGAATTTTTGATATTATAGTATTTAATTAAATAATAATAAATGAATTAATTAGGCATTACGTTTTGCAGGGCACTAAAGCATCAATCTGCAGAATGCGTGCATGTATATGAATACAAGTTTTGTATCACAAAGTCGATTCTCTCTTTATGTATAGATTGAAGTCACACAAGATGAAGATGTTGTTGACAAACACTCAAAACCAGGTAATTAATTAATTAATTAACTAATTGATAATATAGTTTGTTGTCAAGCTGACTGGGGTCTGGGTTTATAATTGTGGTGATACTAATTATAGAAGAAGCAGTTTCTGTACAGGACACCAAGACGACTACCAATTTGCCACAGGACAACAATGTGGATTTAGATTTTCTGTTGAAAC
The DNA here is from genome assembly GCF_963422355.1 of Corticium candelabrum. Classification (NCBI taxonomy): domain Eukaryota; kingdom Metazoa; phylum Porifera; class Homoscleromorpha; order Homosclerophorida; family Plakinidae; genus Corticium; species Corticium candelabrum. The sequence goes on from NC_085095.1 coordinate 5,648,710, forward strand.
GGGAAAGACAACGCGAGAAAGACTTGGTTGTTGAAAAAGATACACAAATTGAGAAAGTAGTGACAGAAGCTGGAGAGGTGGCAACATAGCAGTTGAATTATTATTCTCTTACATTCCCTTGATTATTTGTTGAATTCAGGATGACGCAGCTGATGATAGTTTGAAGCCTTACAAAACTGATCTTGATTACCTCGATGACAATATACAGGTAATTGGGTTGACTTCTTGTTGTATTGTCTGTATTAAAGGGACACAATGATACAATTTGTTTTATTTGTACAACACTTAACACTAATTTTTTATTAGAGTTGCACTGATAATCAAATTTATCGGTTATCGGCTGATATAGGCATATTGGTTTTATATTGGAATCGATAAATCTTGTGTAGGTGTGCACCGATAGGTTGAGTATACGTAGTTAGTCTGCTAGGGCCACGTGAGTTGCATGCATGTTGGCGAAGAAACACAAGTCCTCCATTTGGGAGCATATTGAAGTGGCTGAGGACACAAGATTTGTGTGCCACTTGAACATCAGTGCCTATAAAATATAATTATATCAAGTATAAATATAATTATATCAGATATCGGTATCGGCTTTTTGCTTGGATATCAGTTATCGATATATCGGTCAAACACTCATATCGGTGCAACTCTATTATAGTCTTATTAATTAAACAAATAATTAAAGAACAATTTCCTTTAGTTTGTAGTCAAATGTGTGCATAATATCATGAAGCGACTGAAATTAGTACAGTAGCTTCTAGTATGCTGATTATATTGTGTGCATTACTGTCTGTGCTAGAAATTTACGTGTGTATAAAGTTATGCATTTTGGCCAATTTTATTTTGTTTAGGAAGAATTATGCTACTGTATTTCCACGCATTTAGCTGCATGCCGGTTTAAGCTGGGGATTACCAGGGTGCCGGTATACCCTGGGGTATACTGGCACCAGGGTTTACCGGCATGCCCGAGAAAGAAAGGTGATTTGACCAACCTCCCTATAGACTGGACCCACAGATCTATGCTGCATCCATTCTTAGATATTGATTGAATGAACACAAATAAGCACTAGGACATATACTTTTTCATCTAGATGTAGTATAATCAACCCTCTAGTGTTTGATTTCCTCTGTGTTCATTCTCCTCTTCTTCATTGTCTTCCTCTCTTCCTTATCTGTCAGCCCTGTGTGTTCTTCTGCTTGTTCAAACTAATCCTGTATGCACTAACGAGACACTCTACATTCCCTGGCGACTTTCGTTTTGTTTCCACCGAGCTCATTGTACTTGCGTAGTACCGCTAGCTTTTTTGATTGTGTATGATCTTCTGCATGCCACACTGCAATGATCCATTCTCGATATCTTCTGGCTGTTCGACTTTCTCTTTTCTAGCTGGGCTTCGGGGAAACTGCATTCTCTAGGTTAATGAATTGAATTACGGCGCATGTGCAGTAGAATTACCACGCATGTGTAATTGCTCCCTCGCACTATACGGGCATGCCGGTATTATTACCAGAATCCGACAAGCAAGTTTCTGGTAATCCCCGGATGCAGCTAAATGCAAGGAAATACGATATACTTATGTGGTTTGATCATAGTACAAAGTTATCACAGGTTAAAAGTGTGTAATGCACACGTACAGCGTGACGGATTTGTACATTAGCAAATGTTGTTACCATGACTCGAGTGGTACCATCCAAACAATTGGTCTGACTGCTATGAGTTTGTACACTTATGTGTCATGTTATGTACGGTTGCATGGTCAAAATTAGAATATTTAATGTGCTGGAAAAGGAGGAGGAGGAATGAACGTCAGGTTAGGTTAATACACGCTCAACGCATTGAATTTTGGCTTTGTAATCTATTGTTATGACTAGATAAGCCATTAGACAATACATCGTATTGATAATTTAAATTTGAAGTCAACCATAACACTGTGCTGCTGATGTAGATTAGTATAACATTTAATTAATTAAATAATTATGGGTTTGGAATAGTACTACTATTATACCTTCATTTTTCTTGCAGTGGGTTGCTCAGAAGCTGAAGCTGAAACAAATGGATTCTCGTTTGGAGATTGAGGTATGAATGTGTTGACATTTCTCAGAGTCTGCTGACACAAATATCTACTGTATTTGTTCAGGAGCAAATGGGTGATGAAATTCACGACACAAGAACTATTCGTTTAAAGGTAATCGTGCAGTTTACTCATATATGTAGTGACTTAAGTATTAATGAGATGATTTCCCATGTAGAGGGAAGCACAATCGAAGTTGAAAGTGCTAGAGAACAAGTGTGCACGCCGGCTTGCTGTGAGACACTTTTTCGAAATTTTCTGGGCTTGTGGAAATTTTTGTATTGTAGATGACGAAGCAAACTGGTACTTGGGTGCCACGTTTAGAACGTATGATCAGCTCTCGAAAACTGTGTGAATTTGAGAAAAAGGTTTTGCTTACTTTGATCAGCAACACTATTCAGCCAAACAAGGTGGTTTCACGTCACTCAAATTTTCATGATTAGATGATTTTGTGTTATAGTTAGTTTTGTTTTACAGATCATGCTGTATCTTGACTATCATGGCGGTCAACATGGTTTCAAAGTAGGAGATTTGCTTCGACTTTTCTGCTCTGATTTGGCTACTCAGATCAAAAGTCGAGTGTATTTCTACAAAACGGCATCATTAGTACGTGAAGGCATGATCATTGTTCATGCGTCTGGCTTGTCGGGTGATCCAACCGGAGCCAAAGTTGAAATCGATCGACGCATGCTCGATTTTTGCGTTGGTCTTGATACCGAGTTTTCTGAAATTGTTGAAGGCTCTCATCTCTATTATCCCAAAACAAAGTTTGAATCGGTGATCGTGAGTCAGGAGCAGAAGGATCTTATTATGAGCACCGTTAGCAATTTTGAGTCATACAAAATCTGTCGCAAACGGTTTGGTTTGGATGACGCTATTACGTACGGTGCAGGTATGGTCATGTTGTTTCACGGTCCACCTGGAACTGGAAAAACCATGATGGCCAATGCTCTTGCCAACAAGCTTGAAAAGAAAGTGCTGCTCATTAATTTTCCTAGTCTCGGTTCAATGACGGCTGGCGAGAATTTCAAATTTATATTTCGAGAGGCAAAGATCAATGATGCCATTCTGTTCTTTGACGAATGCGAAGGCATCTTTGAAACGAGAGAGAAAGGGGGTCACGACATCAACATGTTACTGACGGAGATTGAACGTCACGATGGTCTCATTATCTTGGCAACAAACAGGCCATATGATCTAGATGAGGCAATGCATAGGCGAATTATGCTTGCCATTGAATTTCGCAAACCAGACCATCTTCTAAGAAGAAGCATTTGGGAGTCACACATTCCAGAATTGATGCCACTGGCAGAGAATGTTAATACAGTAAAGACTGTTACACTAACTCTCTAGTAGTTTAGACGGTAATGTGGTTATTGCTTGGATGCAGACTGAGTTGGCTTTGAAGTTTGAGCTCAGTGGTGGGTTCATTAAGAATGCTGTGCTGTCTGCTCTCTCACTGGCTGTATCTCGAGATGGTAATAGCCCAGTCGTGCGGCAAGACGACTTGCTGCAAGGTGCCATCTTCCAGCTGAGAGGTCATCTCAGAATGAAGGCACGAAGTTGTTGGGAATGCTAGAGAATTGAATGCGTTAAGTTAACATACTTTCTATATAGGAATTTGATCGACGTGTCGTTCCTGTATGTGGACTAGATGAAGTACTGGTAGATGACGATTTGGCGAAGTCGTTGCGAGAGCTTGTATCATTTGAAAAAGCCAGGTATAGTCAGAACGAACACACAACTTGAAATTCATGTATATTTGTCTCAAACTCTATCTTGCTGTTGGCAGATCAGTCTTGTTTGGACAATGGGGATTTGGCAAGCGAATGATGGAGGTTGATTTCAATTTGTTGTGTTTACTGTGTGTGCATTTTTGCAGTACAATGTTAGTCTGATTTCTGTCAAACACATTTTTAATTTTATTGACAATTATGTTTGATGCTTATCGATGCCTTGTTGTCTGTGATGTGATGTTTGAATTATAGGGTGTGACTGCTTTGTTTCATGGTCTCCCTGGCACTGGCAAATCGCTAGCTGCTGAAGCAGTCGGATATGAAGTTGGCCGTGCTCTAAAAGTATGTAAACAGTGCTCGTTCTTTTATCGTTTGTTTAGATCTAGAGGTAATTGTTAGGTGGTAAACAGTGGAGAGCTGTTGAGCAAATGGGTTGGAGAAAGTACCAAGAATATCGATGCCATTTTTGAAGATGGACGCGACTCTGATGCTATACTTGTATTTGATGAAGCCGAAGGTCTCTTTGGGACAAGAACTGAAATGAGGTAGTTGAAATCAGTTCGGCTACTGTCTTTGTTCTAAGACTGTGACTTGTTAGCTCGTCTACTGACCGATATGCCAACGTCGACGTCAGTGTTTTGTTGTATCATATTGAGCGCTATCCAGGCATCGTCATACTCACTACGAATCTCATCGACAACATCGACAAAGCCTTTTTCAGACGCCTGAAATTTATTCTTCACTTTAGAACTCCATCACGCTCTCTGCGACGTGATTTGTGGAAGGTAATGTCAACCCATTAATCTAGAGTACACCTTGCTTGTTGTGTAGTTAAGTCATGTGACCATAGCTAAGTGTTCATGTGACCTAACTCACAATGTCTCATTCTTGACGCCAAGTAAGATACAACATCTAAAGGCAGGCCTGGGTCATGTGACTATAGCTAAGTGATCATGTGACCTAACCACACAACATTGTTGAAATTTGGACAGATAATTAATTTAGTACTTACATTTGCTTGTTTTTAGCTTCTCATACCTTCGGAGGCTCCCATTGCTGACGACATTGATTTTGAAGAGCTAAGCTATTTCGAGATGAATGGTGGTGATGTGAAAAGTGCCGTCTTTAGAGCCGCATCACGAGCTGCTCTCAGGGCTGATGACACTCGGAAAATTACCATGAAAGATTTGCAAGAAGCTGCCAAAGAAGAACTAAACAAGACTTCAGGAAGACCAGGGTTTCGTCGTCAGGACTCTCAGCAGACAGCAATGTACAGTTGAGGCAGAATTATTCAAAGACAATGTTTGTATTCAAGCAGTGGAGCAGGCTTTTACGTTTTTATTGTATGAAATTTAGCTGAGACATGTTGTCTTACTGATTTTGTTTAGTGCAGGTGCAGCAAACTTGAGTTGTTTCTATTATTTTGCAAATGAGAATGTCTATCTTGTAGCAGTTAAAGTGGATTAGAGTTGTACCGTTTGCTTTATTCATTTCTAACTAAATATTCAACGCATGGTTTGTTTGCGTGTGCGTGGTCCGTCCAAAGTGTTCGCTCTTTTATACGGGGCTTATTATACGGGCTCTAAAGAGTGAATCTGAACGAGGTTGGTGATGTTATTTCTTTGTGCTGCGTTGTGATTCTGTTTCTATATAACTGAAATATTACAAGAATTTAACTAGCGATGCGCTAGAATCGTGTTCAAGAATATCAACAAACTTGCCAACAAATCAACAAATGACCTCGAAAAAGCGGCTCTAGACGTAATTTAGTGATTTATTTCGACACTTCCAGTATCTCGACTAAAATTGCTTTGTATTTCCTTACTACTTAGCTTGATTTGAGAGGAAACGGTTTACCAATATTGCCAGATGGAGCCTCCAGAGGTCAAACATTCTAAGTACGTTTTGTAATTCCAGTAAACTTGTGGATACATCATAAGGCGAGCCTGCTTTCTAAAAGTTGAAAGGACCAGTTGTACTACAAGTACAGAAGGTTAGGAATGTTGCAACACCTAGGGTAGCCTCGAACTTCCAGACCAGAGAGCGCGCGAACTCTAGTCTAGTCTGGACCAAGTGGATACTAAACTGATTTCGAAAATAGCCTTCTAAGCCAATCAGCTCCTACAATCCAAAATCTCGGTTGTAAATTCTGATTGGCTTAGCAATAATTGGTTGTGCTAACTGCACTAGCACTGATTACGAGCGTGTGAAATCCTTGTGGCGCTTAAGTGCAAGCACGCGTCATACACATGTCTAAAAACGCGTTCCGGGTGACATTCTGGCGTCTGCGACACTGGGAATTGCGTCACTGCATCCTGAACAGCGAATAACGGTGGAGTACCTTCTGAATGGACGAGATGTATTCGCTATATTTCCGACTGGTTTTGGAAAGTCTGCTATCATCCAATGCTGATTGCGCGCGTGTGAAATTCTCGTGGGCGGCTAAGTGCACGCGAGAGCCGTGATGAAGACTCTGGTGCACGCACACATCTTACTTTTAGTTTCAGCTGCAGTTCTTTGATATTTTCAAGCTTGCGGTGACAGGGCATGCACAGCAGCGTCGCTAGACCATCACCTTTTGACAACTGGTCGAGCGGTAGTCTCGCCAGTCGAGCGGTTAGACTAGCTAGCGGTCTGCCAAAGAATCAAAGAGTCGTGGTTTTATGGTCCACCAAAATATCGCCGCAAACACGGCAGACGTTTCTACTTTGTTCGTGAGATCTCATGGCATTTACAAATGATATGTTGATCTAGGTAAAGCGATCTTACGCTGTTAGACTACCATTTAGCATCGCTTTTGATAAATACTTCCGAAATCATTCTAAAAGTATTGACTTGGTCCAGACTAGAGTTCGCGCGCTTTGCGCGCTCTCTGGTCTGGAAGTTCGAGGCTACACCTAGGGCCAGAACCATATATATACGGCTCTGCCTAGGGCCAGAGCCATATATATATATGGCTCTGCCTAGGGCTGCTCTATAGAAAATTTTTGTGCGACTCGCATGCGATGAGGGCCGACTCGCACATGCGTAGCTCATTTACATACTTGAGACCTCATTCCCATGCGGAACGTACGGATATTCGCATGCGGAACGCACGAGAATCGCATGCACGGGGTTATGGCACGAGCATTCGCCTAGAGACATGATTGAGAACCATTTGACCGCGATTTCTTTGATTTCTGATTATATTTCTAGCCAATTATTTGACATTCGCACTCTACCTGAGCAAAAACGCAGTCTAGAAATGTTTTCCACAAGAACTTGCCTTCTTCGTAATTACGCTGTGGTTGTCAGTCTGCATTTTCACTTGAGTTCTGATTTTTCTCTTGCTCAGGTTGTGAATCACTATCATGAGCGACCTCAGCAGTAAGCCTATATTTGAGGAGATTTCATCGTTGTCTAATAAAGCAGTTGCAGTAACACAGACAAGAAAGACAAAACTCTTGTCTGGATACCTGTAGGTTTTTTCGAATCTTCTCCAAAAGCCGCAGTCCCAGCTCCATCTTATTTCTAGCGTAAAGAATCTATCGAATTTTCTGTTTTGAGGTGGTTTAGGTGACCATGCAGTGTGGTAACAGCTACTGGAGCTGGAGTGACAAACTACCTTTTCTGTAGGGACACGTTCTTTGACTAGTATTGTCGCTGGACTGTGAAGCCATAGTCGATCCTCCTGCACCCGGCGACGCTACACCGCCAAAACAGCTAGACCGTTGAACTGCCGGTTGAGTCCTTGAGTGACCGCGTAGGTGAACAGTGCTTGATGGTGATTGGCTACAGCGAAGGTTCCCGTTCAGCTCCGTCTTTCGAGCTGACGCCGATTGGTTCATTTCTTAATCCAGCATGGATGTTGCAGAACGGTCACATATTGTGAGCCTCTGGGTGGTAGCTGATTAGTCTATAAACGCGCTAATTGCTAGTCTACGGTCGATAAATACCGCCCTTGGTGGAGCCTGCGGTTCTGCTGTTTTCTTTGAACTTAAACTTATCCGTGTGTACATACCTGCTGTACAGTACGAATAGTTGGGAAATCCGAACTCAGTGAGCTACGAGTGTCTAGTAACGATGTTACTTCGTGGGTCTTCGTACTAGAGGTCTATCCGAAGCGGTGTACGTAGATCTAGGAGGTGTTGCAACACTTGCAGAACTCGTACTAGCGGATCGCATCTCTACATGCGGAACTCGTGATTGCGCATTGGGAGCTAGAGCCTTCACATGCGAAATTGCAATTCGCATGCGATTTGCATCGAAACCTTCTAGAGTGTTGCGGAATTCATGCGAACGCATCACCTTCGCATGCGGAACTCGTGCGTAACGCATTGGAGCTAGTCTCCGCATGCGAAATCGGCCAATTCGCATGCGTAAACGACATTCGCAAGATACTCGCATGTGAATCTTAGGCGATCGCATGAAGATTTTCTATAGGGTGGTGCAGACTGCAGTCACTCACCAAGACTTCTGAGACTTCAGTTGACGAATGGCTTGCAGTACTGTAGAACTTGTTTCTATTCCACAACTCAGGTATTGCCCAATGGTTAATCAAGTTTTAAACTTTCAGTCAAGTAAGAGTTATTTCAGCTTGTCTTTGGCTCCTAGCTGGGACAAAAGACTGAATTCGAACGACGTTCAGATTGTGAAGGGATTCGTTATGCTTCGACCGTCTGATATATCTGTATTGGGAGGTCGTGTTGAGAAGTTGGCATCCAAGTGGGAGCTGACGCAAGTGCAGTGCTATCTGTTGTGCTACCACTGTACATTGATCTGATATGAATATATCACAGACTCTAGCGAAACACACTAGACAGAACATTGATCGAGGAAGAAGGTTCTCCTGCATTTGTGCCATTTGGAAAGGTATGGCGACTCCGAGGGAGCTAGATGATTATTGTTATTATGAGACGATTGTTGTTACTATGACACTCGTACTGTTTCTGCTTTTTAGAAAATACCGGGAGACGACAAGGCTGTATCGAGCAAGAGAAACCAGTACTGCTTGTCACTTATTTGTATACTAATAAAAGGAGTATGTATGTGTGCTCCAAATGTCTGCTTGGTGTAAGTGCCCCGTAGTCTTTTGCACAGCCCCTCTTAACGCGCGTGCGAGGAGCGAAGAGGGGGCCGTGCCCGCACAGAGGGTCTGGCAGATAATTGGGAACGGATAAGGAGTTACTAACGTCTGACGTTTCTCTTTAGCCCGCGTAGCACGCGCCTGCCTCGGGTGATGGCTAGCTATTATGTCACTCTACACGCTGTGAAGCTGAGACGTCATACATGGCGCATGTGCATTGTTTCATCGTAGAGTGTAGCAGATCATGTAGTTCACTACTAGAAGGATACAGTACAGAGACTGAGGAGATCGAAAAGTAACAGTAGGTTATTTCCTCATACAAGGGTACTAAAAAATTAGGAGCTTGAGATTCAGATGGCAAGCCAGCGCAGATTCGAATGGCATTCAAATGGTCAAGGTGACGTACGTTGTATTGGTGGTAAGAGTTGACCCTACTTTAGCGGTCCATAGCCCCTAGACTCACAGGCTAAAAGGTACGTGATGACGATCATACACGAGTTGACCTAGTCTCTTGCACTAGAGTTGACCCTGTACTAAACGACTAGACTCACCAGACCCAGGAAGTTTCGCAGTTATGAATCACGAGGTGAAACTTGCATGATACACAATGAATCTCTGCACGTCTAATATATAAGTAGGAGCCATAGGTCGATCTTAAGCCTGGTTCACAGTACGACGCTGACGCTGATGCTGACGCTGACGCTGATGCTGACGCTGGAATAGAAATGAATCCTATTTCAGCGTCAGCGTCAACATCAAAGGATGCCGCCTGCGTCAGGCGGTGTCTTTGACGCTCACCTGAGCGTCAGCGTCAATACTGTGAACTGGGCTTTAGCTATACAGCAAGTGCGCTACTAGAGAGTTTTTATCGCTATCAGAGTATCTACAATGGATTCTACTCCTATAAAAGTCATTGAATCAGTCTTCATTTCTTGTTGTCGGATTTGTTCTACAGTTGTTGATCAGTGGGAACAACGCTTTGTAGTTTGTGGTCTATTTGCCTTACCTGATGTGACTGAATCATGTGCTGTTGTTCTCAATGAATCACTTAAATACTTTAAAGAAATTTCAGATTTCATTTGTTTCTCTTGCTATGAGCTAGTTTGTGCTCGCAATAACTACCACTTTGAGTACAAGAAAATTCAGGAAGTATTGAAGGAGATGCAGCAAAGAACCCACCAGAATGTTATGTCTTCAAACAGTCGAGTCAAGCGAGGAAGAAAGCAAGAATATCCATCACAGTTGCAAACACAAAAAAGACCACCGGTGACTCCCACAAATGAAAAGGTTGTGCTCGAAGTCTGTCTTTTGCATCTGACATCAGACATCAGACTACATTAAACCCACCAGCATCAGCGACAGCATCGTTTGCAAGTCCTATGTTTCTGGTACCTTAGATCTACACAGCCCACAACCTTTGGCAATCATTCTCCACATTACCCCTACAAACCGTACAGCTCATTCAATCTTTTCTGTTCATCCCGGTGAAGATCGCAAAAGTAGCAAAATGGGAATGGTAGAGGTTGTAATACACAAAGATAGGGCAGTAACAAAAGTGATTCCAGATTCACTGAGGGGTTTGACCAAGGAGCTGGCTTACACAGGATTTGCTGCATCTGCCAGTCTCGCTAGTCGAGCAGTTAGAGTAGCTAGCAGTCTGCTGAAGAATCAAAGAGTCGTCGTTTCATGCCGTCCACCAAGATATCGCCGCAAACATGGCAGACGTCTCTTCTTTATTCGTGAGATCTCATGCCATTTACAAATGATATGTTGATCTAGGTAAAACGATCCTACGCTTTTAGACTACCATTTAGCATCGCTCTTGATAAGTACTTCCGAAATCATTTTAATATCGACCTGGTCCAGACTAGAGTTCGCGCGCTCTCTGGTCTGGAAATTCGAGGCTATAGGGTACCTAGCATAACCAATTACTGCTAAACCAATCAGAATTTACAACCGACATTCCGGTTTTATGGAGCTGATTGGCTTAGAAGGCTATTGCCGAAATTATTTTGTATCGACTTGGTCCAGACTAGAGTTCCGTGCACTTAGCTTCGTACCCAGGCCCTCTTGCGCACCCGGAGGAGAGGGCCTGGTACACGTTGTATTCGCATGCGCGCATAAATTAGAAGGAAATCGTGGTAATGTATGCAAGCATGCGGAACTCACGTTGTCTAGAATCTTGAGTCGATAATGTCGCGCGCAATCCACAGTGAAACAACTTCCGTGTTCAGTAGTGATGAAGTCCTAGATCTAGACCCAAGGTCAAGTGATTCAATTAGATGCTGTCTAGCTATAGTATTGACCTTGTTTATTGTGGCAGTTGTTTGGAGTGTCGCGTTTGTCTTTCCGCAATGTCTACTCGTACTGCAGTCAGGCGGTTTATAGTGCATGTTTGCGTACCGAGGACTGCAGCAGAAGTTGCAGCTTATTTTGGGGATTTCTATCTCTATGACAGACGCTCTTCCACAACATTACCGTATTACCGTATCCTACTGTATTGATTTACTGTATCGATTTACCGTATCCTATAGCTAAGAAGACAGACGAACACGTCGTTTCCGTTGTAGATGTGCTCTAGGACAACACACTGCTGCTCCTTCAGCTCTACATTACACAGCTTAGGCTTGCCTAGAGCGTAGTGCAACGCCATATCAAAACCAGAAGCTCTGCCTTCATCCACCATTTGCCAAATTGGGTCTCATTGCGCCCGACATTATCAGCCCAAGATTCTAAACAACGTCGGTTCCGCATGCGTGCACACATTACACCACGATTTCTTCTAATTTATGCGTGCATGCGAATACAACGTGTACGAGGCTAGTGGCTGGGATGGACGACGCAGTTGACTTCTTGCAGACGGTCAAGGCCGGCTTTCCGGACATTCTTGCTGTTTTGTCTGATGTGGAGATACGTGTTTTGGATTCACGTGCCGATGAGCCGTTTGATGCCGGAAGTGTGAACACTGAGTTCGTGCAGGCGGCCGAAGCTTGTTTTGTGTCATCACACACCGTGATGATGGCTAGGAGCATGCTGAGAGAAGCACTGGTTGGACCAAGTACTAAAGGGAAGGAGTTAGACATTGCAAAGCAGGAAAAACTGATTGAAGCAACTACGAAAGTGAGTCGTGTTCAACTAGAAAGGATAAATTGAGTTAATTATGACCTGAACCTGAATTTTGGCTATACCCATTACGACACACACACACACACACACACACACACACACACACACACACACACACACACACACACACACACACACACACACACACACACACATACACACACACACACACACACACACACACACACACACACACACATACACACACACACACACACACACACACACACACACACACACACACATACACACACACACACACACACACACACACACACACACACACACACACACACACACACACACCACGTACATGGATGCGCGCACACACAGCATGCTTGCATTTGACTTTCTAAATCAATGATTTTTCTGTTGAAAGTTTTTTTTAATGTCAACTTAATTAAGTACTATTTTAATCTATAATTCTCAGTGGCGGAGGAGTTGGGGCTGAGGAGGCTCGGGCACCACCAACTTTGAGCACAACCTCTTTTTTTGTAAGCAACAGTACTCTTGTAGTTCATGTACTCTGATGTCCTTCATGCCCCACCCCACCACCCCGACTTGCGAGTCACTTCGCTGCCCTTGATTCTGACGAGAACAGGATGCATGAAACACTATGTCATGTTTAGTTCAGTTGTGACAAAGATGTGTGACAATTAGCCTGATGCAAACTAGAGTAGTTGCATTCAGGGTGTACACTAACTTGCACCTATTGCTAACATGCCAATTTGCATGACTAAATGATGATATTCCTACACAAGAGATCATGTGCATTTGATAGGACGTTGTAGCACAACACCACTCTAAAGGATGGTTCACAATATGCGACGAAGAGCTGTCTGTCAAACTACATCAAAGGTATCGCTCAAGACGGACAGATTGCTTTTGACGGACAGATAGAATCGATTCTATTTTTCCGGCACAAGGGAAGTTGGCATACTGCAACAGGAAATGATTAGGTACTGTACCCAATCAGCGAAGCACAAAACGAGAATGATGTAATCATGGAGTACGGGAATGGTTTAGTTATCAGTACGGAATGTACACTTATTAGGTACTGTAAACACCACTGAGAGCTGTCTGTCACGATTGGTCACGCCTTCGTTGCATATTGTGAACCAGCCTTTAGTCACAGCAAAAGCATACAACTTTGTATAAACTGATATAGTAAGTGTTTTGACATTCCTTCGTTTCTTTTGTTATTATTGTTTTGCTACTAATATGTATGTAGTGTACTGATGCATGTAGATTGCATTTCACCTGACCTCAATGTTTCATAGGTTTATGAGAGGATTAAAGTGATAATCGATGGACGGTTGGAGGCAACCAAGGAGGCTTATGGTGCTGTTGGTTTGCCACGAGTCATTCGATTGGCTCGTAGATACAAAATGAGTCCATCAGAGTCTGAGGTGTTGGTGTACTGCCTTGTCTGTTCTGTAGCTCGTTCTCAACGAGTTTCTGTTCATCTTAAAGATGCCAAATTCCTGACCTCTGACACACTTCAAGTGTGTAGAGCATGTAACATTGGCATAACCGAAATGATGGACTTCTTGTCGTTGGAAAGGGAGCACATGCAGCATGGCCTTTTTCCTGATGTTATGCCAAATTACACACTGCAGTGCAGCCTGACATATGACGAGACCATCTGCAGAACTCTGATTGGGTGCAATATAAAGAGCAGTGAATTCTTGAAGCTCGAGCAGACGTGCCTGGCTGATGTATTGATAGAGGAGTCAGGTGGTGAGAAATACAGGAGTGGAGGTGACATGAGTAATGCTGCATTAGCACCAAACACTCAGGAGGACAAGGACAAGGTCGTTACCGAAAACGAGGTTTGAAATGACTGAGACGTTGACTTGCTATAGCTGCAGTAGACTGATTCATACAATGTAGCTGCTACAGTTACTGAATTTGTTACAATAAGATCAAACAAACACGTTTGTTTTAAGAATTTTTGATATTATAGTAGTTAATTAAATAATAATAAATGAATTAATTAGGCATTACGTTTTGCAGGGCACTAAAGCATCAATCTGCAGAATGCGTGCATGTATATGAATACAAGTTTTGTATCACAAAGTCGATTCTCTCTTTATGCATAGACTGAAGTCACACAAGATGAAGATGTTATTGACAAACACACAAAACCAGGTAATTAATTAATTAATTAACTAATTGATAATATAGTTTGTTGTCAAGCTGACTGGGGTCTGGGTTTATAATTGTGGTGATATTAATTATAGAAGAAGCGGCTTCTGTACAGGACACCAAGACGACTACCAATTTGCCACAGGACAACAATGTGGATTTAGATTTTCTGTTGAAACGGGAAAGACAACGCGAGAAAGACTTGGTTGTTGAAAAAGATACACAAATTGAGAAAGTAGAGACAGAAGCTGGAGAGGTGGCAACATAGCAGTTGAATTATTATTCTCTTACATTCCCTTGATTATTTGTTGAATTCAGAATGACGCAGCTGATGATAGTTTGAAGCCTTACAAAACTGATCTTGATTATCTCGATGACAATATACAGGTAATTGGGTTGACTTCTAGTTGCATTGTCTGTAACAAAGGGACACAGTGATACAATTTGTTTTTATTCGTACAGCACTTAACACTAATTTTATTACAGTTGCACTGTTAATTGAATTATCGGTTATCGGCTGATATAGGCATATTGGTTTTATATCGGAATCGATAAATCTTGTGTAGGTGTGCACTGATAGGTTGAGTATACGTAGTCAGTCTTCTAGGGCCACGTGAGTTGCATGAATGTCGGCAAAGAAGCACAAGTCCTCCATTTGGGAGCATTTTGAGGTGGCTGAGGACGCAATATTTGTGTGTTACATGAACATCAGCGCGATTACCTATAAAATATAATTATATCAGATATCGGTATCGGCTTTTTGCTTGGATATCAGTTATTGATATATCATTCAAACACTCGTATCGGTGCAACTCTATTATAGTCTTATTAATTAAACAAATAATTAAAGAACAATTTCCTTTAGTTTGTAGTCAAATGTTGTGCATAATATCATGAAGTGACTGAAATTAGTAGCTTTTAGTATGCTGATCATATTGTGTGCATTAACGTATGTGCTAGAAATTTACGTGTGTATAAAGTTATGCATTTGGCCAATTTTATTTTGTTTAGGAAGAATTATGCTACTGTTTTTCCGCGCATTTAGAGCTGCATGCTGGTTTAAGCTGGGGATTACCAGAGTGCCGGTATACCCTGGGGTATACCTGCACCAGGGTATTCCTGCACTAGGGTATACCGGCATGCCAGGGAAAGAGAGGTATTTGACCAACCTTCCTATAGACTGGACCTATAGATCTATGCTGCATCTATTCTTAGATATTGATTGAACTAACATAAATAAGCACTAGGACATATGCTTTTCATCTAGATGTAGTATAATCAACCCTCTAGTGTCTGATTTTCTCTGTCTTCATTCTCTCCTCTTCTTTATCGTCTTCCTCTCTTCCTATCTGTCAGCCCTATGTGTTCTTCTGCTTGTTCAAACCTAATCCTGTACGCACTAACGAGACACTCCACATTCCCTGGCGACTTTCGTTTTGTTTTTCACCGAGCTTGTCGTACGTGTGTAGTACCGCTAGCTTTTTCGATTGTGTATGATCTTCTGCATGCCACACTGCAACGATCCATTCTCGATACCCTCTGGCTGTTCGACTTTTTTCTTTTCTGACTGGGCTTCAGGGAAGCTGCATTCTCTAGGTCAGCGAATCAAATTACGACGCGTGTGCAGTAGAATTACCACGCATGTGTAGTTGGTACCTCGCCCTTACCGGCACTTCCTTGCGCTATACGGGCATGCCGGTATTATTACCAGAGTCTGACAAGCAAGTTTTGGAAATACGGTATATTTATGTGTTTTAATCATAGTACAAAGTTATCACATGTTAAAAGTGTATAATGCACACGTACAGTGTGACGGATTTGTACATTAGCAAATGTTGTTACCATGACTTGAGTAGTACCATCCAAACAATTTAGTCTGACTGCTATGAGTTTGTACACTTACGTATCATGCTATGTACGGTTGCATGGTCTGGGTCAAAATAGAATTTATTTAATGTGCTGGAAAAGGAGGAGGAGGAATGAACGACAGGTTAGGGTAGTACACGCTCAACGTATTGAATTTTGGCTCTAATGTATTGTTATAACTAGATAAGCCATTAGACAATATATCGTTTTGATAATTTAAATTTTAAATCAATCATAACACTGTGCTGCTGATGTAGATTAGTATAACATTTAGTTAATTAAATAACTATGGGTTTGGCCTAGTACTATTATACCGTCATTTTTCTTGCAGTGGGTTGCTCAGAAGCTGAAGCTGAAACAAATGGATTCTCGTTTGGAGATTGAGGTATGAATGTGTTGACATTTCTCAGAGTCTGCTGACACAAATATCTACTGTATTTGTTTAGGAGCAAATGGGTGGTGAAATTCACGACACAAGAACTATTCGTTTAAAGGTAATCGTGCAGTTTACTCGTATATGTAGTGACTTAGGTATTAATGAGATGATTTCCCATGTAGAGGGAAGCACAATCGAAGTTGAAAGTGCTAGAGAACAAGTGTGCACGCCGGCTTGCTGTGAGACACTTTTTCAAAATTTTCTGGGCTTGTGGAAATTTTTGTATTGTAGATGACGAAGCAAACTGGTACTTGGGTGCCACGTTTAGAACGTATGATCAGCTCTCGAAAACTGTGTGAATTTGAGAAAAAGGTTTTGCTTACTTTGATCAGCAACACTATTCAGCCAAACAAGGTGGTTTCACGTCACTCAAATTTTCATGATTAGATGATTTGTGTTATAGTTAGTCTTGTTTTACAGATGCATATTAACTATCATGGTGGTCAACATAGTTTCATAGTAGGAGATTTGCTTCAACTTTTCTGCTCTGATTTGGCTACTCAGATCAAAAGTTGAGTGTATTTCTACAAAACGGCATCATTAGTACGTGAAGGCATGATCATTGTTCATGCGTCTGGCTTGTCGGGTGATCCAACTGGAGCCAGAGTTGAAATCGATCGACGCATGCTCGATTTTTGCGTTGGTCTTGATACCGAGTTTTCTGAAGTTGTTGAAGGCTCTCATCTCTATTATCCCAAAACAAAGTTTGAATCGGTGATCGTGAGTCAGGAGCAGAAGGATCTTATTATGAGCACCGTTAGCAATTTTGAGTCATACAAAATCTGTCGCAAACGGTTTGGTTTGGATGACGCTATTACGTACGGTGCAGGTATGGTCATGTTGTTTCACGGTCCACCTGGAACTGGAAAAACAATGATGGCCAATGCTCTTGCCAACAAGCTTGAAAAGAAAGTGCTGCTCATCAATTTTCCTAGTCTTGGTTCAATGATGGCCGGCGAGAATTTCAAATTTATATTTCGAGAGGCAAAGATCAATGATGCCATTCTGTTCTTTGACGAATGTGAAGGCATCTTTGAAACGAGAGCAAGAGGGGGTCGCAACATCAACATGTTGCTGACGGAGATTGAACGTCACGATGGTCTCATTATCTTGGCAACAAACAGGCCATATGATCTAGATGAGGCAATGAATAGGCGAATTATGCTTGCCATTGAATTTCGCAAACCAGACCATCTTCTAAGAAGAAGCATTTGGGAGTCACACATTCCAGAATTGATGCCACTGGCAGAGAATGTTAATACAGTAAAGACTGTTACACTAACTCTCTAGTAGTTTAGACGGTAATGTGGTTATTGCTTGGATGCAGACTGAGTTGGCTTTGAAGTTTGAGCTCAGTGGGGGGTTTATTAAGAATGCTGTGCTGTCTGCTCTCTCGCTGGCTGTATCTCGAGATGGTAATAGCCCGGTCGTGCGGCAAGACGACTTGCTGCAAGGTGCCATCTTCCAGCTGAGAGGTCATCTCAGAATGAAGGCACGAAGTTGTTGGGAATGCTAGAGAATTGAATACGTTAAGTTAACATACTTTCTATATAGGAATTTGATCGACGTGTCGTTCCTGTATGTGGACTAGATGAAGTACTGGTAGATGACGATTTGGCGAAGTCGCTGCGAGAGCTTGTATCATTTGAAAAAGCCAGGTATAGTCAGAACGAACACACAACTTGAAATTCATGTATATTTGTCTCAAACTCTATCTTGCTGTTGGCAGATCAGTCTTGTTTGGACAATGGGGATTTGGCAAGCGAATGATGGAGGTTGAGTTCAATTTGTTGTGTTTACTGTGTGTGCATTTTTGCAGTACAATGTTAGTCTGATTTCTGTCAAACACATCTTTAAATTTATTGACAATTATGTTTGATGCTTACCGATGCCTTGTTGTCTGTGATGTGATGTTTGTATTATAGGGTGTGACTGTTTTGTTTCATGGTCTCCCTGGCACTGGCAAATCGCTAGCTGCTGAAGCAGTCGGATATGAAGTTGGCCGTGCTCTAAAAGTATGTAAACAGTGCTCGTTCTTTTATCGTTTGTTTAGATCTAGAGGTAATTGTTAGGTGGTAAACAGTGGAGAGCTGTTGAGCAAATGGGTTGGAGAAAGTACCAAGAATATCGATGCCATTTTTGAAGACGGACGCGACTCTGATGCTATACTTGTATTTGATGAAGCCGAAGGTCTCTTTGGGACGAGAACTGAAATGAGGTAGTTGAAATCAGTTCGGCTTCTGTCATTTGTTCTAAGACTGTGACTTGTTAGCTCGTCTACTGACCGATATGCCAATATCGACGTCAGTGTTTTGTTGTATCATATTGAGCGCTATCCAGGCATTGTCATACTCATTACAAATCTCATCGACAACATCGACAAAGCCTTTTTCAGACGCCTGAAATTTATTCTTCACTTTAAAACTCCATCACGCTCTCTGCGACGTGATTTGTGGAAGGTAATGTCAACCCATTAATCTAGAGTACACCTTGCTTGTTGTGTAGTTAAGTCATGTGACCATAGCTAAGTGTTCATGTGACCTAACTCACAACATCTCACTCCTGACACCAAGTAAAATACAATATGTAAAGGCAGTCCTGGGTCATGTGACTATAGCTACTACAGTAAGTGGTCATGTGACCTAACAACACAACATTGCTGAAATTTGGACAGATAATGACAGGGTACGGTAGTACCCTGTATGTAGTGATTGCCTTGGTTTTGGAGCGTTGTGGGGTGTGGTCATCTTTTTGCACGCTTAGAAAACATAGTAAATGAAGACTAACATTTCTCAAAATCAACGAAATGAAATCTTTGTACGTCCTGTATTATATCCTATTTTGTTGTGGTCACTAATCATCTAATGACCTAGAAAACAGTTGCTAGCCTCGGAGGCCCATGCGCCAATTTTCTTCTTCTTCTTCTTCTTCTTCTTCTTCTTCTCCTCCACGGATATCTCTTTTTGTACATTACGTACGGCTGTGAAAATTGAGAAAATGCTTTAGAATTATCCGAACTCTATTCTTTTGGTGGCTAGAGAAACTGAAATCAATGTTAATTAAAAATTGTGTTTCTTTCAAGCAGATTTGATCCAATGACCGTCGTCAATGCTATTGCACCGTTCGGGCCAGTCACGGAGCAGTATTTGCGATTGCTTGTCTATGGCAACCAGAGACAATGGACAAAGAGCCAATTAGCTAAGCCAAACGCGTTTATGAAAGAGTTCATCACCAAAACTGTGTAATTCGATCATGTTTGCCATTGTCCGGTCTAGTCTGAAATTGTTTGCGATCTGTGTCGCACACAGGAGCAAATTGACAAATAATTACGTACACATAGCGTTGTATATGGGAACCCAACATTTGCAACACATGTCCTGTATGTGATAATCTTTGGCTTTGACTACTAAGCCAAGTTCTATTCCAACTGCTGTTGCATATTCAATTATACACGCACAGAAGAAAGAACAATGCAAAGGCACGAAAAATTAGGATCCGTATTCATGCAACGTGCACTAGGATACCATGGTACGGTACGTATACCCCGTAGACCTATAAACCACTTGAGTAAACTACCTCTGAATCATGTCTAATGAAAGCTGTTACATATAAACAGGTTTACTTAACACTAATGAAAACGCACTAAATCTTAGACATGCTTATAAAAGTCTTACAGGCTCTAATAAAGACATGTACACCCTAGCTATGTTGTGCTTTTGCACTCCTAAAAACTTACCAAACCAAAATTTTAAAAACTTTTTCTTTGAAAAAAGAAATAGATGTAGGGATTGTATAAAAAGTAACAGAAACAAGATCTATAGATAATATGAACCAAAGCCAGACATCATTAGTGAATCCTTGCAACCCCCACATTCCCTACATTTTACATTTTGGGGGTTGGAAGGATTCACTAATGATGTCTGGCTTTGGTTCATATTATCTATAGATCTTGTTTCTGTTACTTTTTATACAATCCCTACATCTATTTAATTATTTTTAAAGGAAAAGTTTTTAAAATTCTAGTTAATTTAGTACTTACATTTGCTTGTTTTTAGCTTCTCATACCTTTAGAGGCTCCCATTGCTGATGACATTGATTTTGAAGAGCTAAGCTATTTCGAGATGAATGGTGGTGATGTGAAAAGTGCCGTCTTTAGAGCCGCATCACGGGCTGCTCTCAGGTCTGATGACACTCGGAAAATTACCATGAAAGATTTGCAAGAAGCTGCCAAAGAAGAACTAAACAAGACTTCAGGAAGACCAGGGTTTCGTCGTCAGGACTCTCAGCAGACAGCAATGTACAGCTGAGGCAGAATTATCAAAGACAATGTTTATATTCAAGCAGTGGAGCAGCATTTTACGTTTTTATCGTATGAAATTTAGCTGAGACATGTTGTTTTACTGATTTTTTTAGTGCAGCTGCAGCAAACTCAAGTTTTTTCTATTAGTTTGCAAATGAGAATGTCTACCTTGTAGCAGTTAGAGTGGATTAGAGTTGTACCGTTTGTTCCATTCATTTCTAACTGTATATTCAACGCATGGTTTGTTTGCGTGCGCGTGGTCGTCCGTCCAACTTACACGTTGTTATACGGGGCTTATTATACGGGCTCTAAAGAGAATGAATCTTTCTGAACGAGGATGGTGATGTTGTTTCTTTGTGCTGCGTTGTGATTCTGTTTTATATATCTGAAATATTACAGGAATTTAACTAGCGATGCGCTAGAATCGTGTTCAAAAAATATCAACGAACTTGCCAACAAATCAACAAATGATCTCGAAAAAGCGGCTCTAGACGTAATTTGGTGGTTTATTTCGACACTTCCAGTATTCCGACTGAAATTGCTTTGTATTTCCTTACTACTTAGCTTGATTTGAGAGGAAACGGTTTACCGATATTGCCAGATGAAGCCTCCAGAGGTCAAACATTCAAAGTACGTTTTGTAATTCCAGTAAACTTGTGGATACATCATAAGGCGGGCTTGCTTTCTAAAAGTTGAAAGGACCAGTTGTACTACAAGTACAGAAGGTTAAGAATGTTGCAGCACCTAAGGCTGTTGCAGACTGCAGTCACTCACCAAGACTTCTGAGACTTCAGTTGACTGATGGCCATCTAACATGCAGTGCTGTAGAACTTGTTCCTATTCCACAACTCAGGTATTGCCCAACGGTTAATCAAGTTTAACTTTCAGTGAAGTAATAAGTTATTCCAGCTTGTCTTTGGCTCCTGGTACGAAAGTGAGACTGAATTCGAAGGACATTCAGATTGTGAAGGGATTCGTTATGCTTCGACCGTCTGATATATCTGTGTTAGGAGGTCGTGTTGAGAAGTTGGCATCCAAGTGGGAGCTGACGCAAGTGCAGTGCTATCTGTTGTGCTACCACTGTACATTGATCTGATATGAATATATCACAGAGTCTAGCGAAACACACTAGACAGAACATTGAGGAGGAAGAAGGCCCTCCTGCATTTGTGCCATTTGGAAAGGTATGGCGACTCCGAGGGAGCTAGATGATTATTGTTATTATGAGACGATTGTTGTTACTATGACACTCATACTGTTTCTGCTTTTTAGAAAATACCGGGAGACGACAAGGCTGTATCGAGCAAGGGAAAACCAGGTGCTGCTTGTCACTTATTTGTATACTAAAAAGGAGTATGTATGTGTGCTCCAAATGTCTGCTTGGTGTAGTCTTGCATATATAACCAGCCCCTCTCTTTAATGCTTCTGGCGAGGAAGGGTCTGATGATGTTTTTGATGTCACTGTGGAACGGACATCATCGAAACAACATTACTTGGCTGTCATACATCCAGGTTTCACAAACAGCGAAGACACTACTGAGTATAGTTCTCTTTGGTAATAGTATGGTGTGACAAATGGACCTGGTCTTTAACAAACCATCCGGTATTGAGTTCATCTGGCATTTGAGTTCACCCATGATTGGTGGAGTGGCAACACGGCAACTTCAAAGGAACTTTACTAGACCCTTCTCTGTCTGAGGTATGACAGGAGGGGGAGAAGCTGGCTGTGTGACATTGTACTTGGTGCTTGTTTTTGTACATAATGCTTCACTGTCTACTAATAGTGCAGAGATTAATTTTGTTGTTAGTAATGCTTGCTTTGAGTATTTGTCATCAGCAACTAATGGACTTTGAGCATATATATGTATCATTTCTTTGTTGTAAATCAGTGGCTAACTATTCGGTTAATTAAGTATATGGAAATTTATTTAGTTGTTGAGTGCCATTGTTCTTATTTTTAATGGTTATTGTAGGTAGGCAAGCTAAACCTTTTGATGTGAACAAGTCAAAGCAAGATGAATGCTCTGCTCGACCACGGATTGATGCAAGCAGCTTGGCCAGTGAGGATAGCAAACAAACACAGGTTTGTATACTCTCACAAGATTCAGTTTGTAGTAACCATTTAATGTGGTTAAAGAGAGGCTAGCTAGGTTATGCATGTTGTTATGGACACAGTTTCTCTTGAGTCTTGAATGCTGCCGTCTTGTTCACACAGATTGGTTTATTCTGACAGTTTGGGCTATTCCAGGTTGACTGGTTTGTGTAAGTGTCACTAAGACGAGCGAATCAAGCCAAACAGTGCTGTTTAACTTTATGATCCATCACAACTATGCACGTTGATCAAGTTAGGCTAGTTGCATAGTGACATTGCAATGTTTACAGGATAAGTGAGTGGGGTGCATGGATATGCATTGCACATGTAGCTTAACGACCAAAGAGTGAGTGGGTCTCACTTGATGATTATTTTATTCTTGCATTACAGTTGCCCTCTAAAGATGGGAATGTTGCTCGTCTGATTGAGATGGGATTTAGTTACGCTGATTCAATACGAGCACTTCAGAAGTCTAGAGGGGATCCTGAGACTGCTATTGACATTTTGACTATGGGTTCGTCAACAGTCACAAGAGAATCGCTGCACTCTGAGAAAGGGTTTAGTCGAAAGCAGCAACATGGTAAGGGTTGTATGTTTATACGTAGTCTCGTGTAGTCAGACCTTCCCCTTTTGTCATTTTTGGTGGGGAAGAGTTTAGAGGTTTCTGAAGTTGTTGTGTTGCTGCCTGACCGTTAAGTTGTCAACTAACAACTGGATCGGCTTGCCATGCCATGCAATGCTATCTTACGTATTTTTTCTGGAATGTAGCTAGACTTGTACCCACTCTTCCTCCTCGCGCATGCTCCACGTGTTTTGGCACGTGCTTTTTGTTCCACTTGCTAGGAGATGAGAGTGACATGGAGTACTCTCGATCATTTCAGGACAGAGATGGGAAGGGTCTAACAGAGATGAATGATCGTTGACAAGTAGTTATCTTCATTAGAGACAACAACCGGCTACCTTCCAGAGAAGATAGATGAGATAGGATTGTCTAGCATGGCTAGCTGATCCAGTAGGAATCTCAATAGACCCTTCCTCACTGGAGGAAAGGACAAGGGTTTAGCTACGTTTATACAGTAGTGAATGTACCTTGTAGTGTTGCTATTTAGCAGCATCTTGAATTTCTTTTTTTGCATGTATTTATCTTCTTTTATGGACATTTATTTATCTATCTGCTGTCTGTCTATTTGTTTGTTTATTTGTTCATTTGTGTGTCTGTTTATGTACATTCGGATCCGTCTTAGTACAGCATGTTTGTCTGCTAACCCATTACATGTCTAACCAAACATTTGTAAGAATTTTCATGTGTATTGTCAGGTAAGCAAAGGAGACCGTTTTCATCTCCTACCTTAGTTGAATATGACGTTAAAGATGTAGAAGAATTTGGTACCACAGACTACAGTAGAGGTGGACGAGGTAGTAGACCTATTTCTGGAGGTGGTCGAAGTCGAGGTAGAAGAGGTGGCTCTCAAGCAAGAGGAGGACATGCATATAGACACCCAAAACAAGAAATCGCGGCAAGCAATTCCACACAATTGACATATAACGATAGTTCTGATTACTACTTTGGAACTCATTCTGCTTCTGCATTACAACCAGCAGATCCAAAATTTGTAGACATCGGATCATTTCCTACCGCATACTATAACTCTCACAGGACAGGGAGGATCGATAGTCGAGGAAGTGAGAAACAAAGAAGAGGAAAATGGCAGGATTGCGATCATCCAAGTCAAGATTTAGCATCAGCTGTGGAAGGTTTGTCTCTGAACAAAGTACCGGCTTCACACAGCCTACATTCTAGTTCTGATAGAAGCAGTAAAGCAGGTAAATTTCCTGGACAACCAAAACCGAGTGCGGCTCTAGCAGAGGCTATTCAAATGCACAGAAAGTCTTCAAATTGACAAGCACTTGAGTAGCTATTTCTAAAACATCATAGATGACATACAATCAGAATCATACGGTCTAATTCAATCAGTAACGAAACCAGCTGTCACAAACAGAGATGTGTTGAACATCTAGATTTTGTGAGACATGGTTGATGTGTCTAAAAAGTGTGGTCAAAATTGTCATTGAGTTGAATGCTTGTTGCAAGGCAGAACTGACGCTAACATTACTTTGTGTGGCATTCAACAAATGCTACACGTCTTTGGGCAGTAGCACTGTATCATCTCGGCTTCTTCGGTCTCCTCAAAACACTTTTTAGCTAAATAGTGGCAGTTGTCATTGATGTCTTGACACTTTGTCTTATAACTTGGACCTGATTAGCATGAATTATTTTACAAACAGCAAGAAAGTTTTTGCTGAGGCTTACACTGGCAGCTATCTCCTGTCCATTCAACTGGGCAATGACAATTGCAAGATTCATCCAGCATCCCTCCTTGGGCACACACTCGATTACATGAACCTGTAGTGTTTACATTTCCTGACATTTTAGCAAAGCTAAGGAGTGGTCACCCCTAATTAATGTAACAACTCCCTCACCACATCTTCTTATTGACTCACAGAACTCCCAACCACGACCTGTTTCGTTTACAAAACACCATGGTTTTGCACTGCCATCAGGATTTCTGCAGTAGTTTGAGTCAAGTGACACGCCACTGGTGATACCATGAACGTGTCGGCCAGCCCATGGGCTACACACTTTTCCTGAACCCATGTAGCTGACTGTACCTTTATATGATGCTCCTCTGTCATTATAGCAGGTGATGTCTACAGAGTGTAACATTACACTCAACAAAAATTAATTAAACAATTAATGTTTAATACAGTTAATGTTATTTAGTTTTTTTGTTATTTTTTGCTGAATTACTAATAATAATCGAATGTTTAGTAGCCCGTAGTTAAATGTTTAGTATTAGTAAACTTACAATACAATAGATGGATATCATATTATTGTACCATAATTGTTCTGTTTCCGTTTTACCTTTGATTTCAGGAATCTGTGTTGGAGGGTGTGTGGTTGGACACAACCCACACGTGTCAGCACAGTAATCATTCATATAGTCTTTGTATTTGTAATGATTGCAATAGCCTGCATTTCTTCTTTCTTCGCAAAAACTTGTTTTGTCAAGATCACGACAAGCCTCTATGGGCCAGGAATTATGGAAAATGTATGTAGGCAATTGCTGTAGAAACTGACCTTGGCACGTGGGACCCGTGAATCCTTTTTCGCACACGCAGTTTGTGCACTGCTTATCAGGGCTTCCATTTGTGCACTTCTTATTGCACACTATGAGAAAATTTGTTGGGTGATAATTTATTATGTAGACATGACAGACATTGATTTGGTACCTTCGCATTGATCACCAGACCAGTTATAAGGACATTCGCATTCGCAGACTTGATTCAGTTTTCCTCCATTCTTGCATGGATGTAAGCATTCTAGAGAACATAAGCATACAGTACCATCAGGTGCCATTCTTTATTGGTTTTTTGATCTCCTGATATTGTTCAGGTATACTGGTCAATATACATACCACAAACGTTGCAGCTTTTCCGACAAGTTTCGAGCATGTAACCTCTGAAGGGCATGTATGAATTACAATGCTCTCTCTCCATAAGGATAGTACAGAATGGTTGATAGTCCATGCATCGAGCTATACAAAGAAGAATAGCTAAGCATCTGAATTAACTGATTAACCATTATATCTTGCCATCACAGAGCTTTCCCGCAAATCCCGTGGGGCATCTGCATTTTAAGCAGTCTTTGTCAGGAGTGCCTCCATTCTGACATTGGAGTCGACAGTCTATACACCAATATCAAATTTTTTGCCTGGTTATGTGATGAAACTGTGGACAACCTTGACATTGATCTCCTGCCCACGAATTGTTGCAGGTGCAATCGCACTCCCAGTTGTGATGGCCTCCATTAGCACATTGCTTTCTGCACTCTGTGTGAAGAACAGATCCCATTTTATGCATAAGAATTTGGGTGTGAGTTGTGTTGTGCATTCGTGTGTGAATGAGTTAGTGATTGTACAAACTGTATTACCGCACAGATCACAGGATAGTCTGCACGACTGCATCACACTCTTGTAGTATGTGTTGCTTTTGCCACAGTACCCCAACTTTGCAAAGATTGGACAGTTAGGTTGTCCGTCTCTGCATTCCTCTAACATGCATAACTGTCACATGACTATTGGCGGTTACTGAGCACTCTTGGTTGATACCTGTGCAGTAAACCCCTCCAGAGCCTTCTTTGCATTTGCAGTGACTACAAGTTGGATCTGGTGTCCCATCGTTTTCGCACAGTAAAGGTGAACAAGCTGAAAATTGAAGGGAAATATTGTGTAATCATAATGAGTGGTTGAATGGCACACACTTTGACATAAGTCTCCTTCCCACGGCTTTGGACACACGCACTCACACCTGTGAAATAGAAAGATTACACTCATGGTAGCTGGGCCCAGACATCTTCAGAAGTGTGGAATAGCTATTTCTCTAACCTGTAATTTACTGATCCTCCATTTTGACATGCAGGTGGTGTATTGCATGGCTTTCCTGCACAGCAATGTGCCTTAATCAAATGTGCTGGAGTGGAAGTTTTCTTGTTTACAACTGCATAAAGTCTGTCCTGCACTTGTTCTTGTTGTTCTTGTAGTAGTAGTAGTAGTAGTAGTTGTTGTTGTTGTTGTTGGTGTTGGTGTGTGTGTGTGTGTGTGTTTGTATATATGTATATAATCACATTATGTATGTATGCATATTTGCATGTCAAACTTGATTTATTTTACTAGCTAAATGATAAGAGAAAGGAACAGAGTTTAATTGTACAGCTTGTTCTTTCTATTTGTCATGTCAGTCTGTTCATTGTCTATTGTTCTGTCTGTCTATCTTTCTTTTGTCAGTTTTTCATCATGTATGCTGCTTTACAGCTAGCTAATCACATTACTTTCACAGTTGTACATTCTGAGTGCCAATTCAATGTCTTCTTGGGTCAAATAACCGTTTGACCCCACGTCTGGCAATTTTGTAGCCTTGGACAAGATTGTTGGTTTTCCATTTTTAGAGAAAACATATCCATCGTAGTGCATTAGTGAGTTTGCATTATAAGGCACGCCTCTGTCATCCATTAGCTTTAGCCGGTATGTCTGGAAATTGTAATGCATGCCATCTTGGATGTTGTCGGTGAGTATGTCGATGAAATCATCACGTTCTGGTCGATTCTGCTCATGATACCATCCCAAGGCGTGTCCCAGCTCATGAGTAACAAGGGCAGATGAAGAGCAGCCTTTACCCAGAGACATATGTTGAATTCCTCCTTGCAGGCCCACGTGCGAGTAACACCTAAAAGCATACCAGCATTTTTGTGATGCAGCATTTTTGCCATAATTCACTATTTCCACTGAAGTACAATTATTAAGTGAAATTCAATTATTCTACTTAAGCAGAAGTATTTCCACTGAAGTGGAATTCATTTCTACTGAAGTAGAAATCAGCACTTTTACTGAAGTACAAATGCATTTTACTTGCAACGTACTGGTTTCATTTCATTTGAATTGAATTGTGAGAAATAAATTCTCCTTCAGTGGAAATTGACTACTGAATTCTACAGAAGTGGAATTGGTTTCTACCTCAGTAAACATTTTGATTGAATTAAAC
This sequence comes from Corticium candelabrum, assembly GCF_963422355.1. Taxonomy (NCBI): domain Eukaryota; kingdom Metazoa; phylum Porifera; class Homoscleromorpha; order Homosclerophorida; family Plakinidae; genus Corticium; species Corticium candelabrum. Next base: position 5,677,152 of record NC_085095.1, read on the forward strand.
TGATTTCTACCTAAGTGCCAATGAATTCTACTTAATTTAAGTAGAAATGATTTCTACTCAAAAATTGAAATGAATTGAACCCTTTCAATAGCATTGTGATATTTAGCACTACTGGAACACATTTAATAGTTAGTGATGGTAGTTTGTCAGGTGACAATATATTGTCCCAGTGAGTTATCTAGATGAGGCGCGAAAGAGATTTCTTTTCTCTGCACCTATTCTTTTTTCCTTAAAGTCTGCGAGTGAAATTTTATTGCTATAAAGTGAAATTTTATAGGCAGGTAAGACATAGCAATGCCCTGGGGCAAGCCTTCATAACAGTACCTAAGGTTCTGACTTAAGTGGAAATGAATGAAAACCTCACAATAGCAAGGTGATATTTAACACCACTGCTGTGGAACACTGGTAATTAAAGTTGTATGCCTGGTGTTAGTGGGTAACACTCCCAACTGAGTTTGTCTACTCAAACGCCCTAGATATACAGTACATATTTGTTGTAACCCTTTCATGGAAGTAAACATGCAAACTTCCTAGTTAGACTACAAAATTTAATGTAAGCTTGGTAGTCGTTGTTTAGCAATTGTATCAAGACAAAATGTAGTTGTGCAACCTGAATTAGTAGCCTGAATACACTCAGAAACTAAGTAGAATTCATTTTTACTCTGAAATTCATTACCAGACTTCAGGAATCAGCTGCCTTCAGTAGAATTCAGTGATCTCTTTATTTCTGCTTAATTAATTAATTAACTTTAGCACAATTCAATTCAACTGAAGGAGAAATGGATTTCTACTTCAGTAGAAGTGCTGGACTTTCACTTCACTGGAAATGAATTCTGAGAAAATCAAATAAATGTAGGTATAGAATTGAATTTTACTGAAGTAGAATTATTTCTAGCAAAGTATGGCATAAATGGTGCATCATACAAAATAACTCAAATAATTGGGTAGCTTGTGTGTGTGTGTGTGTGTGTGTGTGTGTGTGTGTGTGTGTGTGTGTGTGTGTGTGTGTGTGTGTGTGTGTGTGTGTGTGTGTGTGTGTGTGTGTGTGTGTGTGTGTGTGTGTGTGTGTGTGTGTGTGTGTGTGTGTGTGTGTGTGTGTGTGTGTGTGTGTGTGTGTGTGTGTTCATCCTCAGGAACTCGGTTTCGTGAGAGTGAGTGTACGGTCTGCACAACCGGGCTTTCACTGAAGTCTCTTCGTGTGCAAAACTTCTCTCTTTCTTGCAGCAATGTTAACAGAAATGAATCATTGCATAGGAGATCGAGGTGTGTCTGTACCATATCGTATGGATGGCAAATTTTACAACATTCGGAGATTTATGGCAAAAACCAAGACATCAATTACAAAGTTTCGTGAGTTACTATATGCAGATGACTGTGCTCTTGTAGCACACTCTACTGAAGAAATGCAACACACAGTTGCCTGCTTCAACAATGCTGCTGTCAGCTTTGGCTTACAAATTAATATAAAAAAGACAGTTTGTTTCAACCTGCTCCAGGAGCAGAAACAACAGCTGATGATATCTTTGTTTCTGGAGAAGCATTACAGAAAGTATCTACATTTTCTTATCTTGGTAGTGTCATCTCTGATGATTGCACCATAAATAATGACGTTGCTACACGCTTGCAAAAAGCAAACAGATTATATGGTGCACTTCAAAAGAGGCTGTGGAGTCAAAGAGGTATCAAAGTAAAAACTAAAATCAAAGTATACAAGGCAGTCGTTCTTACAACTCTTTTATATGGGTCACAATCATGGACGCTTTACCGGAGAAACATTAAAAGAACTTGAAAAATTCCATCTTGGTAGTCTGCGTCGTATCTTGTGAATTCATTGGAGTGAAAGAGTGTCAAATAGTGAGGTTCTGAAACGATCTGGTATGACAGGGATTGAATGTATGATAACAAAGCAACAACTGCAATGGGTCGGTCATGTCACAAGAATGAATGACAGAAGGCTACGAAAGCAAGTGATCTATGGACAGTTGTTAAATGCCAAGAGAAGAACTGGTGGCCGAAAACTTAGATATAAAAACATGCTGCGTCATCATCTGCAGAATGTGGGCATCAATCAGGACAATTGGGAGTCACTGGCGTCTGATCGTTTGGTTTGGAGGAAGAAAGTGTCATCTGGTCTGAAGAAGTTTGAGGATGAGAGAATGAAAAAATTAGAAGAACGACGACATATACACTAGCAAATGGCTCAAGGAGTAATTACAAGTCAATATGTGTGTGCCATCTGTCTTCACGATTGTTATTCTCATATTGGTCTCTATGCACATGAACAAGCACACAAGCGGTGGTTGAATTCTAATCAGTAGAGAAGTCGTGAACTCGTACACCAGTAGCGGACAATGAATGAATGAATGAATGAATGAATGTGTGTGTGTGTGTGTGTGTGTGTGTGTGTGTGTGTGTGTGTGTGTGTGTTGTGTGTGTGTGCGCGCGTGGGTGAGTCTGTCTATATATAGTGGTTGCTTTTAGTAAGCTATATGTTTGATCTGGCTACTGGTTTGATGTAGTAGAAAATATCTTCCCCCAGCAAAAGTTTCTCCAGGACTAAATTGTTTGGTGTTAGGGTTAGAGATCATTGTTCTAAAGCGGACAAAATTTCTTAGGAAATTTAATGGGGGACACTTTTCCAGGGTGTCTACTTCCCCTGACATCTGTTGTGTTTACTCGTGGGCCGAAAAGCTTTCTAAGCAGTAATTATCATTTACAAAATACTTTTGTCATACATTAGTCTCAGCCAGTCCGCGTGTGACAGATTGCTCTGTCTAATCAGGTGGGAGTTATCGAAAGGTCGTCGTAGCAATATTATTGCTTACCCGTTTCCGGGAAAGATATGTACCAAGTTCTCATGCTCGTCGAGATCGACTTCTTGGAATTTCAAGCACGTCCAACTTGTCCAGTGTTTTATAGCCAGAGTAAGTCCCACTCGTGCTGCGATGCCTATTATAGAATAGAAGCACAGCAATGAGAATGATCATCACAACAAGTCGTATAGACGTCTCTAGTAATTTAATGGCGCGCACACTCTTACTGAGTGACGGATCGATATGGTAAATGAGCGTTTTGTTCGGCCAGAGATAAACATTGAAAGTTGCTTTGCGTTTTGAGCGGTTGCCACTGCTGTCGTTTACTGAAGTTTCTGCGCCGCTGTCACTAGTGTGGTGAGGCCCGTCTCGGAGCTCTCTGCAGACTTCGGTTGAAAGCAGCATGTCATCTTCGAGTAGGACTTCGCCTGTCGGAGACGAACAAATCTAGACAAATACAGCTAGATGATCGACCTGCGGAGTTTAGTGCGAATCTAGTCCGTACGTCGACTTCATCTTGAAATGAGACAGTGAGATTTAGGGATAGGATTGCGATCAGACCTAGAAGAAGTGATCGATACATTGGTGTACAGTACTGTGAGATCGTTCTGATCTTCGAATGAGACTAAAATCGTATGATGAGTTGGTAGAATAAACTCAGCCGTCGTTAGGTGTGATGTGGGCGCCGTTTAATTAGGCTGATCGTTAGTTGGTAACTTGGTGTAATGCTAGTGCCGTGAGTTGAACCATAGTGGCTGTGGAGCGGGTATATAGTCGTGTATACACGCGCTAATTCGAGACATCTGGTTTTGACTCAGGCTGTCATGGTCGAAGCTGATCTTTCTGCGTTTGTTCGTGGTTTCGAAACGGTTGAGTGACAAAACGGTGCGTACGGTCACCTAAGGAGGATTCGGCTCCTCTTGCAGGTGTGGCCTAGAGCAGGTAACAGGGGGGATCCAGATGCGGTACTGCAGCAGGGCACAGTCACCGTTTTAGTGTACACTGCTGTGCATAATTCTAGTGATAATTTCGCTAGTTATACCGACGTCTACTATGCTACAGTCTTGTTTTCATTAATCAACCCGAGGCGTGCGTGCGCTAGGGTTATACAGTATATAATACCGCTGTAGACTAACATTGTCCATAGTATCAGAACAAGAAAACAGCGACTCCTAATAATAGCTTTCATCATCCCATTACTAAGAGGGCGGGTAAGGTGTTTTGAGTGGCTTAAATCTTCAATCTCCGAAGTTGCGTCGCACTGCAGGTCTAGCTGCTTGGGGGTGTACTGTACATGCCAAGTGCCGCCACCTTGAGTCTGAATGCCAGTGGGTCCTAATGTTACGGTACGGCTCAAGTAACGCATTCATATATGGTACAACTGAGTTGCAGTTCAACGGTAAAATATTGAAGACTAAAGTACGAGGAAAATTAGCTTCTGATCTCTACTATCTAGAGATCACTAACTCTCTATCTATACGACAATTCATTCACGTACACACGGTGTCTCACCTTGTACTGATACGAATTCGGTATATGTGTATAGCAGAGGTATCGACTGCGAGCAGACGGTCACGGCCTTACACTTGCACGATTTGCGCACGCTTAGTTATTGCATTGTTCGTTTTGTCTCCGCATTGCTGTGTTTCATTATCATTCTCGTTGCACGTACATTTCAACCGAATCGGTATCACAATAATCGACTTCATATGTACAGTACAAGGACGTCATTGGTGCACACTATATATGTCCAAAAATATTGGTCACTGCTTAACTTAGCTAACATGTACAATCGGTGGCATGGAGTTCTACACCGACGACACTGCGTCAACGGTTTTGGCAACGCTAATGTTGGACATAGACACACTGCCGACCGTCTCCCTCGACATCGTTGAGTCTCGGATGAATGTACCAAGAATGTCTGTTAGGGTATCATTTGTTGACCGTCGCGTATAAGATCGCGCACCACGACGATTAGCGGTAGCCGACGAGGAATAACTGTCAGTTGCAGATGCCACGTCTCCATGCCTGTAATAGTCCAGTCCTATCAATACAACAGCTTCCCAGTTGTACAATTGTCGACAGATGAGCAGTGCATTATTACCTTTGAGTTCCACTTCTTTCGATACACGAAGCATATTAAACCCGTACAATGTACCGAAGATTATGCCACTGATTGCAGCCGTCCACAACACAATGGTGACAAGTCCGCAAAAGTTCCAACCGAGAAGCAGCATCGACTTTCTGTTCCAGTGATGGAACAACCCTTGAGTCGAGTCGAAAAACGGTACGGCTATGACACCCAGACAACCACCACCCAGATGCACTGCAGAAGACGAATACGATTAGAGTAGATGTTTCGGATCATCGTATACGAGTATATCTGTGTTAGTCCAGCATACAACTGCGGTATTTCAACAAGACCGCCACACCTTACTTTCTTTATTCAAGCCACATGCACGTGGTGCTTTGAATTGTAGAAAGCAAAAAATTAGTATACGGTATCGTTTTGAGTCAGGGAATTCATGCAGTGGCGTAGCGAGGCATCTATCTAGGGAGCAATGCTCCCCAACGTTTGCTGCCCTGAAGTGTATTACATCTCTACTACCCAAGTTGGGAGCCTGTCTTGTAGTTATAGTTGTCGCGATACCGCGAGATCGCATATTTTGGTACACGATTTTATTAGTATTTTACAACTGCTCAGAGTAGCAGTTCTACCCGCGTGGTTTTGTTAAGTGCTCAAAAGATGTCGTAAGAGAAGTGAGGCTGTGACCGTACCACACTGAAGAGACTGTTAATCAAACACTGCCGTATCTAATTTAAACGGGCTATATGGGTTTTGGTAGTAGTTGATGCACTAACTACTGTTGCATAATACATCCACAGTGAAAGATCAATCAAGGCTGTAGGTCTCCTTTAACGAGTAAGAAATTAGATTATATTGTATAGCTTTGCCCCTCGAACCTCTTTGGGCAAGGCTACGCCACTGATACATCGTTCATGATACAACAGTCTATATACTTATCGGTGCGGTAAATCTTACCTGCTACAGCATCGACTGGATCGTCTACTCTGGCCTTGACTACCAAACGGACGACAATGATATAGACTAGTCCAGCGACGGCGCCGATTATGACGGCTGCATAGGGATGAACGACGTCAGATCCAGCGCAAATGGCTACCTGCACACGAAAGCCACATTACCGAATCTATTCTAGACGTAGAATCAATTAACTCACCAATCCCGTTAGACATCCATTCATTGCAGACCACAGACTCCACTGTCTCTTCTGCGAACGGTCGATAATTTTCTTAGCTATAACTGCTCCAAGGCCGCCAGCGCTACCGGACATAGTAACCGAAAAGACAATCTTTCCTGCAATCGCTTCAAATTCTTCGTCAGCTAACAAACTCATGGCAGCCGTCAGGTTGAACGAGATGAAACCAAAAAATAATATAAACAATCCCAACGCCGACATCTGCGCAAATTATACAAACGCAACGCTTTAGCTAAGACCATACAGTTTGGTCTTGATGCATGGTCGTAAGAAACCTAGTTACCGTAATAGTATGCGGGTGAATCGGTACAGGCATTCCGCTCTCGTCAAAACGACCAAAACGAGGACCGACAATTGCTGCTCCCATAAATGCTGCAGTACCACCAACGACATGAACCGCACTGCTGCCAGCGAAGTCCTAAGTACACCAATTTATCTAACGTTAGATGAATTATTCACAACTGCTAGCGAATTCGTTGCGAGAACCTTGTAAACTGCTGATACTTGGTTATTTTCAACGCCTTTAGCTAACCAGCCATCGGGTGACCAAGCCCAGTGAGCTACAACCGGTTGTAGAAACCCTTAAAGACAAGCACGCGACTTGCAGTATGCGCGGTTGGTCTCATAGACTGTACCAGTACCGGTACAGTGTACACAATATCTTTACCAAATACACATAGTACAGTACCTGTACATAGTGCGCTGAACATAATGTAGCTAGCCACCTCGGTTCTTTCTGCCATTGCTCCGCTCACGATGGTGACGGAGGTAACAGAGTAGACAAATAGAACGAACCAGTAGTGAATGTGGTCGTTGCAGCCAATGAGAAAGAAACAGTCAGAGCCAATAAATTCGTTTCCGGTGCCAGTAAAGGCGAACCCGAAAGCCCAGAAGGCGACGCATCCAACACACGTGTCAAGAAGGTTCTTGAACAAGATATTGGTTGTGTTTTTCGACCGTACACTGCCCGCTTCAAGGAAGGCAAAGCCCGCTTGCATAACTAGATATATCGGCAATAGAAAGTTCAAGACAGACACAAAACAGTAGAAGACTTGCGTACTCACAAAAGACTATACTTGCGGCCAGAAGTACGTAGGCTGTGTCGAAGTTACGATTCAGTAACAGCAACTGCTCACTCAACAATTCCCACGATTCTGTGCTGTTTGACATTTCTATTAAGTGCGTATACAGCTGCTCTGTCTGTAGGGAAGTCAACCGAGATGGCACACCGTTTCATGCACGATTGCAACTGGCAACCGACAGGATGTTCTTCTGCCTGCTCTGCGTCATCTCGCTGACGCGGAACGACACAAAGACGTGACGTTTGTGTAAATTGTCGAACACCTTGAGGCGACCCATCACAGCAGGACGAGAAAGCTGTGAACGACGCTGTGCTGTTGACAGGACGCGACGTGTTCTTAGTGCCTGGCGCCATGATGTAAAATTTTTGGTAAAATGACTGAGTCAGCGCCATTATTCAAAGCCGGGTCTGGTCTTGCGTGAGATCACACTCTAAGAATATATTGCAACGGTACGTTCTTACCAGCTTTATACACCCACTACCTTCTACCTATTAGCTAAAATGTGAACTGTTGGGTGCATCTAGTCAGAGTCACTTTTTTCTCTTCGTATTTCCTCTATCTCATCTTCCAGTGATTTCACTCTTTGAACAAGTTGTTCATAACATAGTCCCAACTGTTTGCAGCAGGTTCTCAGCTAGCAACAAAGAGCCATTACAGTCACACACACACACACACACACACACACACACACACACACACACACACACACACACACACACACACACACACATACACACACACACGCAACGTTTGATTTCCTCCTGACCTCTGAAATTGTAGTTGTTGTATTTGGCTGATCACACCCGCTGAGACATTCTTCTGAATCTATGTTTGATGTAGGCCCTCCTTCAGTACCAGTGCCAAGTACATAGCTGTAACAAAAAGTAGTGCAAGTCACGTCTACTTATAATAGAATTTCATACTCAAACTGCACGTTTTGACTTGATCCGGATCAAGACAGTATAAATCTCTACAATATACGTAGACAAATAGATTAATTAATTAATTAATCAATTAATTAGTCGAAAGACTTTGAATGCAAACCTGAATTTATCCATTTCCCTGGTGGTACTTGTATACAATCGACCAACTACGGATGCGCAGCTGCAGCATTTCAATTTCTTGAAGAACCTGCCACAACAACTAGGTCACGTGACTGACGTTCAATTTACGGCAGTCTAACGATAGTTTCTCAGGGCAAGCTTCTGCCAGATCCGACACTTGAATAAAGGATGACACAACTGTGGAACATAAATTTGAAGCGAGTGGTTATAGCTAATCAGGCATATGAAAGCGCGCGCTAGCGCTATGAACGCGGTTGACTTGCCATCGAGACATATGAAGCTAGGATCTGTTGAGGCCAACACAAACCAACACGAATCTCCCAAAATAACGTGACAAGTCTTGCACTGAATAACAAACGCTGGCGATTGGTAAAGCGCCATTGCGCATGCGTTAACTCAACAGGTCACATCTCTTTGAGTGACAGTTATTTTTAATTTAATTAATTAAAGGCAATTAATTAGCTAACAAAAATCTTTAGCTACCAAAGCTCTAAACGGTTTTGATCTTTAGCAGGCTTTGTATACAGTCCTGTGGCTACTTCGCGCGCTCTGGTCTGGAAGTTCGAAGCTTCAGCTCCAGGTCTTACGCCTCGGAAACCTTACATTATTGCGCGAGCTCACCATGCTAAGTCGAGTGCTACAATACCGTTGTCATTCGTTGCTACTTCTTCGTTCAATTACAGTCTCCAAGCACTATGGTGACAAGTGGAAAGAAATAGAGGCAACAGTTAGCTCTCTAAGATCCGATTTGGTAGCAACGGCTGCTCTTCCTCTCAACAGAAAGTAAGGAAACCAAACTACGTATACGTCAACAATCACACTGTACTAAAATTTGTAACCTAACAATCTTGCATGGGGAAAGGAAAACGTACGAACTGTTTATGGACAAGAAAGTGTGCTTGAACGGAGCTGTTCTGTCGAAAAAGTCCAAGAAAGTTATTAATTTATTGATATCAAATACTAAAATGTCAAATTTACCGTTTTGCTATTCTTCGCTCTAGGTGAAAGACGGTGATGTTCTTGAAGTGCACGAAACCATTGGCAGTCGTGCCAGAGTAAGTTTGGTTCGAGTTGTGGAAATTCAGGATCAAACTACCAAAGGAAAGTGGCGAGTTGTACTTGCTCGGAAAGTTTGTGAAGACTACATCTCAGAGTAATACACAATTAATTAATTAATGTATGCAAATTATAAATAAAAGTTACTAAACATGTATGCAACAATATCATATCTAGTGACTATATACAGTCCCTGTCACTAAACTACAAACAGTTGCAAAATATACAAAACAACAATGTGGTAAAGAAGTTACAAATTGTCTGTGTTCCTAGAATAACTTAATACTAGTACACGTGATTTCTGTCTCGATTCTATCATCTTCTGGGTCTAATCTATTTGAATACCAATTATAAGTCACCACAGAGTTGCTGCCTTACTTGATTGGCAAATTCCTGTTGCAGACATATCATATCACATATGGTAGACATCATGCACAAACGGATGGTTTACTGACCATGCAAATGGTAGAATTAGGTATCACAATTACTGATTCTAGACAGTCATCCTAAACATTGAAACATAGGTTATGAAGTCTCTCTTGAAGGCTAAGGAACACATTATGTCTAACCTGGAAGAAACGTATGCCAGTGGGATCAATTCTGACAGCTTTGTCTTGCTCACTTGACAGATCAGACAAGCGAACAGTTTTACCAATTAAACTGTTATTGTCTATTGCCCAATCCTGGTCTGCATTATCACGACCCAGTAGCAAAAGAAATCTACAAAATGATGAAAACATGTCCCGAATCAAAACTAACTTTCATTCTTAAACTAACTCTGTTGTAAGAACAAGTAGAGTTCGAGGATCAAGTTGGCAGTCAACAACATAATTCCCATGACAAAATGGTTCTTTGAGAGACTGGAAACACAGACAGTCAACAGTCAGTGGTGCAACACAACATGGTCACACAGCAAATACCTTGATTACGAATTGAAGCTCAGCTTGATGCACTGAATATGGTTGCAATGCCTTCACAGAAATAACTAAAATCGAAAACATTCACATAACAGAACTACAACTCACTTCTCCTGGGATGATGCAACGTGGTCGTCTGATGGGTTTAGGTTCGACTGTTTCAGCTCTGAGATAGAACAGCAAGCCAGGCATTAAAGTTTATATTAACAAAGTATTAGTTTCTTTTACCCTCTAATTGTGCGTAGACTGATAGCTGCCATGTCCACCAAGCCTCCAACTGGCCTTGTCACCATCCCCACAAGACCTTTCCCAAGACCCTTAATGAGACCAGTAGCACCTTTTCTTTTGGCCCCTATGTCACAAATGTTATCAGTATGTGATAAGGAAAAAGTGAATATTAGAGAACCTTGCACTGGTTGCCGAACTAGTCCTGTCACACCGTCAAACACACCCTGAAAAGCAAACAATCATATGTGACCATGTGGCAGACATACAAGTACAAGTCTGTACCATTGCCAATGCTTGACCACCCATTTTAAGACCATGTTTGACTGATCCAGAAAGATTTTTCATTTGAGTCTGACGCTTCTAAACCAACAGATATTATTATTGCGATTAGATATTCAATCAACTTGGCACAAAAGGCTCACTTGTTGGAACTTCTTGTCAAATGTCAGAGAAGCCATTCTGTGACCTATTGAGGTAGCTGTCTTGCTCACCATTGAAGCAGTCCTATCTGCAGGTACATTATGCTGATTCATGTTGCCGCTGCACATCTGTAGTCGATTGCATTACCTGAAACATGCCCTAGAACTGATCGCACACCCAAGACTAGATCATCCTTGACGCTGCCATCTTCTCTGACATCATACTGACCAAATGGCAAAACGATTAGGAGAGACGAAACAACAATTATTGTCACATGCTTGTTATTACCATAGAAATATCAGCAAGTGGTCCAGAAAAGGATGTCATGTCTTGGACAATACCTCGCAGTGAGGAAGTGCCTACAATGTCAAGGCCCAGGATTGCTTTGTAAGCTTTTGACAAGGCCTAAGAAGACATTTATTTAGTCAGTTAATGTTTATAAAGATCTGACTAATGGTGGTACCTGATGTTGGTAATGGGATAATATCAGAGACCAGCATTCATCTGTGTCCATTGTTACTCCTATTCTTTGCAGTGAATCCAACCTACAATGACAACAGTTATTATTTTCAGTGTTCATAAGCACCCAATCAGATATTATGAGTACAACAGATCAACGCCTTCGAATGAGGGTAGTGAGAAGCCTAGTGACCCAATGAACAGCTGCAGCTTGTCCAGTTTGCTTGTATCTTCTTTATGATGAGAGTCTGCCATCCGAAGAGACAAGTTCAACTTTACCTAGACAAATCACCACAAGCTCTGAATGTTGTGCTACATCTTGATTATGAAATCTGCATGTAAATATGCCAACATACTTCTGCAGGATCAATGTGAAGATATTCTACTAAACTTTTCCGCACTGACGTTCCTTCAAAGATAACATCCTGCCACTTTAATTGCTGTATAGACTCCAGATCACAACTAATTTCGTTCATCTAATAAAAGAAAACCTTCAGTTTGTATACCAAATCTTATCTCAGTGGTATACTTCAGTTCTGTTTTCTTGTGTGCCGGGTTGGAGAGCTCTCCAGACAGCATATATAAATCGCAAGTCCAGTGATACTTCAAGTGGTGCAATACTTGCTCTCATTCTATCAGAGTACGTTGTTATTATTGCATGATGTTATGGTACGTGCCAAAGCAAACTTTACTTGTACTGCACAGGACAACTAGAGTTAATTTGTTGGCTCATCCATGCAACCTCAAAACTAGTCTCAACTAAGACAACACACCAGTGAGATTCAAGAAGACTTATTAATCATCAACAGCACTCACCAGGTGTCATCACTGAAGGCAATCTCAATTCTGATACAGCAACCGGGTATTCTGCGTCATCCATTTGATTATCCACCTATCACAAGTACTCCATACATACACGTATCTATGGAATACATGCTTGGATGCAACGTATCTAACCTGGACTCTTCCGATTTTGAAATGGTTCACAGATCGAGTTTGAGACAGAGCCCAGCGGTACCAGAATCCAGGGTTGTATGTTCTTCTTAGCTTGCCTGCATATGGTTTTACCATCTCTGGCATTTCACCATCAAACAATACCTACATAGTTGACACTCACTTTCACTACCATGTGACCGATTCTAGTAGTCTACACTTACCTCAACCTGCTGTTTCTTGTGTGATGATAAACTGTCATCTTGTTGGTGCAGCTTTTCATATTGTTCTTCAACTGAGTTTGAGAGTTGGACATTGAGTGGTTGCCACTCAGTATCAACATTGTTTTCACCTTGACGGCAAATTTCCCAATTTGCAGTGCTGGAGTATCATAATCAAAATGCAAACTATCATTACATATGGGACACTGCTGGAATAAAAGTCAATAGCACATTTGTTTGTTATCTGGAAAATGCTTTAATTTTATCATCTTTAGAAATTACACAAAATTGCTGTGTCTACCAAGTAGAGTAGTAAAATGTAGACAGTACAATAGCAATAGCAGTATCATGTATGTAGTGTCTTCTAGGTTTAGCAAGTGTTATGCCAGCTAGACCTGTATTGTACTGTATTACATTATTGTACATTTGTTACAATGTAGATTACTGTGAGCAAAGGGCATACCCAAACGTGCTGATGTGTGCAATCTCCCGAGGCTGCCTGTCAATGATTGAGACAGACACTCCACTGAATGACACAAACAGGTCTGTATATGCTTTGTCTAACTGCTCCACCTGACAATATATGACACAGTAAGTCACAATGGACATGAAGACACTTACAAAATCATACTTGAGTAGCTTTCTTGACAATCTTTGGATCAACAGTAAACACTATAGCTCGCTGACTTCCATCTAAGAAGTTGACCCAATGACCAACAGAATGCACAGCTTGTAACCGTTTTCGTCGTCGAAACAAATCCGTCTCATCACGGCCACGAGATGTTTCATCGTCAACTGAACTATCTTGATCATAAACTGATGAATCTTGATCTTCTTCAGACTCAGAAGTGATAGTTGGAAGAAGTGGTGTGACAGTTGCCAGTACTTGCCTAGCAGCTACAAATGTACTTCGTCGTACTGGAATCACAAATTCGCCTTTGCCATCCTGGATTACAACAATTGCAATAATCAACAGACGAATAATTCCAGCTTGACGACCCAGTATGGTCGAATGACGTACAATGCAGTATAGCTTTCTCTTCTCTTCCTTTGAACCAGCCAGTCTCCAGCAAATGTACTTGGGCTTAAGAGGTTCGTCCCAAGTGTACATTATAGACTTTTCAGGCTGAAGTATGTGTGTCTGACCAGAGTCACTAAAGTCACAGCAGTACTTAAATCGGACATTTAAATAAGGAAATGTGAATTACAGTAGACCCTTGCCAATTTAACTATTTAGTCCATGGCCTTGTCTACATGGGATTACAAAGAGGTTATAATAATAAAATTGACTTAGAGATATTGATAGGCCTTTGCTGTTGTAGGGCACATCAAATCATCAATGGCGGGTAATTCGAAAGAGGAACGAATGCGTATGAAAGTCAATGATTTCAATCACTCCTAAATCTGGGATTGCAACATGATTTGATATTTCAAACAAATTTAAGTATCCGTGTTATTTGAGAGTAGTCTGGCACAAAGTGTGTTTAGATCAGAAGGGTCTACTGTGCAAGCACATACGCTTGATGGAATTCAATAGAAGCACTGCTTAGGAAATTATCAAGACGAATGGGAGCTGCTCCTGCATAGTATGGCCCAAGGACTATAATTCTTCCAACACCTTCTTCTTGTATATTGACACTAATGGTGGTGACCTAAAGCAGCAAAACAAATCACAACAATAGCCAACAGCAAATGCTGAGAAGTTTGACCGGTTTGGTCAAAGACTCGTGAAGGAGAAGAAGAAACGAAGTGGCCTCATTGAAATCAAATGGCCATGATAGGATGTCAGATCCGAGAAGTTGGAGCTGCATCTGTTTTGTTTTAGTTGGCCAGAAAGGCAGACACTACATTGATGCAGAAGACATATAAATCACATTGTAACAAGTGAATATAATGATATTGCATAACCTCTGTTGGCTTCAACACAAATGAAGTATTTCGTGGAGGTGATAAACATTGTAATGTGTACTGCATATCAAAAGTCAGCATGTGATAACCATGTGTACAAAGAAGTTGAACGTACGTACAGTACCTGCGATTTGTTGTGAACGACATACCGAGGAGTCAACGTGACTATCTTTGTTAATGAGGTGTATGACATCTCAATTGTCACGTAGACCTACAGAACAAGTTTGGCAAGAAACCATCATAGAACAGGATGAATGACACCATCACAGAACAGAATGAGTTCTAACATCATATACGGTATCATCGTGTTCACAAGACACTGCATCTACATTACCAACAGCCTTGACGGCAAAATAAGAACTCCAAGAAGTGGCATTGTGCAACATAAACTTCAACTACAGAAGGAATGCATGTACGTCATACTAGGTCTTGACAGCACAACAGCACATGTTATAAATACCTTGTGCTCAACCATGCGTCTAAAGCTTAGTAATAACACACCTTCATCACTTTCAATCGACCTTTGGTGGAATCCTCCTTTCCCCTGAATATAGATAGGTTCATGTACATGTACATATCACATCCAGGCAATCAAATCACCTTAAAGATTAGAGGTAATGTCGTCTTGTTGATGATCCAATAGCAGCAGTAAACTGTGAGTCGAACACCCATTTCTTTCACAACATGAACTCCAAGATGCTGTACATTTGATAGTATAGTAACAATAATATAGCAGTAAAAGTACTGCAGACATGACCAACCAGTGTTTTTCGTTTTCCAGTATCCGATACAGATGCAACCTTAAATGAAATGTTTTCACTGCTGGATGTGTCACTACTGAACTCAAAGGCTCCAACCCACTCCCCGCGGTTTTGATACCCAAGAATCTGTACATTAATTAATTGCAGGTTCTTACATAAAATTACCTTCACTATTAGTGCATAAAATTGGCCCTGACCTTAACTTGTACTGTGTGCACACCAGAGACTCTATGAAATTGCACCAAATGTTTATCTTTGCCTTTGGCAATGTTCTGGTATTTACCATATTCATCCTATGTGAACCACATATATATGTCAACATAGATTTGAACAAGTGAATCACTGATGAAACTAGTACCTCTAAACGAAACAAAATGTCAATTGGTAACAGATTTGCAATGACAACAGGTGGGTGGATGTGTAAAATAGTAGTGGAAGATGTCTTTCTTCCAAACCCGAATTGACAAAGAGATGTTTTCCAAGAGACCTTTGAAGAAAACATGGGTCTTCATGGCATATTACAAGACTAAGTTAATAGGATATCTACATACTTGGACAATGATTGGAGCTAAATCTCCTTCTTCTGATTCAAATTTTAGAAATCTGCTTGCCTGCTTTGATTCAGGAACCCACATGAGAGCTTCAGCTCCTTTCCTAATTCAAACAGTAAACATATGTCATGACACAAGGACACAAATACTTTCACTTGTATCCTGATGGCTTGAGAAAAATTTTTCCTTTGTAAGCTACATGAATAGGAACTGACAAGATTTCACCAGAATTAGCAGTCAGGGAGTGTGTGTAGCCGTCTGCGCTGTCATCTGGCATCTGATACAAAATCTCAATTTTGTCTGAGAGATGATTTTCAATCTATAGCAAATAGATTGGTTCCACTAGTCTCAATTCAGTAATGTCACTCTCAATTACCTGCAAAGGAGATCTGATTTGGACAGTTTTCTTGTGTGGCTTGCACACCACTTCGCAGACTGCAAACCTCTGGTCATTTTCCTAAACAGCAGTATAACTTTCACAATGAAGAAAAACAATATTGTACAGTTACACAGCTAACGTCAGCATTTCCCACTGGCAGAAGAGTAGAGCATGTCTTGTTCAAAGGAACATTTGACATTCTTTCAGCATTTTCAAACTGCATAAAAATCCAGACAAATTATTGACAAATGGCTACTATGTTTAACATCAATGTAGCACCTACCTGTAGAGAAAACAACTGCTTAATGTCAAGAACCTGGTGTATATTATGACTTCGAGGAGAGGCAGGTGCTGAGAACTGAAACAAGGATGGACTAGTTTCTTGCATTGTTGAATCTTCAAGATAGTCATCGTCTAAGACATCTTCTTCAAACACATCACCTACTCCTTGAAAAGGATCACAATCTTGGTCTGTTTCATCTTCAGAGTGCAATACATCATTTAAGTTCTCCAAACTTGGATAGGTATCACCTGCAGTAAATATCATGTCACTGCTAGGACAAACTATATTGGTTGGTGT
Source organism: Corticium candelabrum (assembly GCF_963422355.1). Lineage (NCBI taxonomy): Eukaryota > Metazoa > Porifera > Homoscleromorpha > Homosclerophorida > Plakinidae > Corticium > Corticium candelabrum. The sequence goes on from NC_085095.1 coordinate 5,693,802, forward strand.
CCCTGATTTGTGCTTCTGTAACTCAGGGTCACATAATTTCTCACTTGACTCAGTTTGACTTGATTCTCCAGGTGTGACCCAGGTAGAGTCTGACACTTGTTTACTCGGTTCTAATGAAATGCCAGTATCAGAAAGCACACAATTACCCAGTTCACTGTTTTGATCAGGTTGTACTTCATTTTTCAGCTGTGGTTCATCAATGTCATCAACAATCTCAGAGTCCTCATCATCACTTGAACCATGAACAACCTCTTGTGGTTCAACTCGTTGCAAAGGAAAGTGATCATACTGACCAACTGGATTGTTGGCTGTTGTTGGTGTTAAAGTAATTCTTCCATTTGTATGGCTGTAGAGCAGTGCAAGACATGAGTTTGACTCCACAGCAAACTTTGAGTTTTCTGAACCACTCTCTAACAAACCCTCTTCAGGTATCACTGATGTTTTAAGCCCAGATGAATTTTCAATTTGGATAAGGATTTCATCTACAGAAGGGTGAAACAATGACTGTCTATTAGGATGGCTATTATCATTGTACCAAGCATCAAATGCAGTAGTCAGAGTTGTAATACTTGCACTAGATGCGACCAAATGAACAGGTTCTGTAGACGTGAGAATAATGCAGGTGCATATAACACTTCCAGGTATTGTTAGTTCACTACCACTAGATAATGGGCCATCAGTATCATCTGAACTAAGCTGATCATCAGTAATGATCATTGAGGAGCGGCTGCTTGACCGACGGGGAGCAAGATTGATTCTTGTCAAGACACTACTGCCCAAGCTTGAGTGTGACGATGAATGGTTACTCATGCTATATAATGAGTCTCTCCTTGTTGCTGAAGTTCCCGCCAGACTGACTTCACTCCCAGAGAGACTGAGAGCTTCCTGGATAAGTTCATCCTCACCCTTGACATCTGTCTTAAAGACAGCTGGTTGGTTCAGCAACTGAATGAGATGAAAAGACATTTTCCACTTCCGGTATTCACCATTTTCATCTTCAGTTGGTTCTATAAGAGGCTCCCAAGCATCTGTACTTAAATTATAATATGAAGCTTGAAGATGAATGTCAGCACCAGCCGTTGGAAAGTGTGACCAGTTCAGTAGTTCAGCATTAACAGCAGCAGAAAAAACAACCACAGGACGATACAAATCTGTGTGTTTAACTTGAATTGTGACAGAAATATTTTCTGCATCAACAACAAGTTGCTGGTCTTTGCTGCTCTCTGCAATAGAAGTGTTTTGCTCAAACTCTTGTGAATTCCATCGGTCAAGGTTGACCTTTTGAGGAACCAGTAGGTCCTCCCCACCTTCAGATGAAATGTCAGCAATAACTTCACCTTGGTTTGTGTTCTTCTGGTAGGATTTCAAGAGACTGTTCATCGTTTCCAGCACAGAATGATAAAGAGTGACATCAATTTGGAATAGCCGAAGCAGCATAGACTCTTCAGCAGTAGTAAAATTACCTTCAATTTCAGCTTTGCATGGTCGTAACACCTGAACTCTGGATTCTGCTGGTTTAATCAAGACACAAGAAACCATCTCCAGGTCCTGAATACTGGCAGCAATGTGTGTTTTTCCTGCTTCCTTGAATGCTTCCAAGGTCAACTTATCCCATAGAATGACAAGAGCTGGACAATCTTTGTCTTTTGCTCTCTCGGGTACTGTCAGTTGAGCCAGTTTACAATTTATGTGCAATGACAATTTCCATGGTGTGGCTGATGTTTGACTGGGTGGCACAGGTGAGACTGATCGTGAAAGCAATGGACCATCAACATTATTGCTTATCACATCATCTTCTGGAATTGTTTGTATGTCAGGGGAACGTGCAGTGCCTCCTGGTGCTGTGACTATATGAGCAGCAACTCCATGAAAACTGCGATTAACATGTTTTCTGACACTACTCCAGCGACTCTTTCTTTCTGGAACAATACAGTTTTCATCAGTTGTGTTTGGTACAGCATCTGTTGCTTGTTCCTCTACTGATGTCAGTTGGCTTGCTACTTTTCGAATACTTTGAGCAAAACGTCTTCCAAAGTGACCCCTATGTTGTGTACTGGTTTCTGCAGCATTAACCTTAGCTTCTCCCAATTCAGATGTTCTCATTCTTGGCATACCATCAATCACAGTCTCCTCTGTTTCATCCATATCATCTTCTAAGAACTGCTGCAATCGTAAAAGAAATTTTACACACAAACAGATGCGTGGTCTGTCAAACTCAACAGCAACACTTCGATCACTGTTTGGCTCTGCTTCATACTTTATTGTGAGAGAAGGAACTAATGGATTTGTCTCAGATGGGATCCCCTTGCCATGACTCAGAATCTGTTTTATAGCTCCTGGTCTATTTGGCCGAGTATCATGCACTGAAACGTCTAATGCGGATGCAGTCAGTTTCTGAGCGCCATCTGCTAACATGACTCCATTAAGGTGGATGCTTGATATCTTGAAACAAGCAAACGGGTTGCCATAGTTCTGGTTGGTTGCCAAACGTAAAGGCAGCTGGTCACTGTTAGTGTATAGAACTAGCTTCATATTTTTAACAGACAATCGTAGCTTGACAGTGGGACGCACACTGCCCATATCTGTCATGTCTCTGTGCACTTCATCTCTTTCTTCATATTGAGTAGAACTAAACGATTGCCCCAAATTCCTTTCATATGTTGTGATGACTGCATGATAGTCAAGCTCATTTAACAAGACACAAAGGCTTGGTATCTCACCCCACACATGAACAAGTGGTATAGATTCATCTTGATATGCAACTGACAAATTGCGAGTCATGTCAATCCCCAACTTGAGCTGCTTCAACAGCACTCTGTTCACTCTATGTTGGCCATCTTTGATCTGCCTGACCAAACCAAACTCTTCAAACTGTAGTCGATAATGCTCAACCTGAACTCCCGACCCAACAGGTTTCTCTTGTGCAAACATGGCTGATGACAAAGAAGTAAGACGAGCTGAGTGATAATCAGTCAAAGAATTTCTGATGTGGAATGTTCCCAAGTTCAACAACAAGGCATTACGTGACCTAGAACTTTCTGGAATATGAAGCAATGGAGCACTTACAGTGATCCTGACTTCAATGGATGATCCCGACTGCTGTAGTTCAGTGACTGTTTTCTGCGCTGATTTGGCCACTGTCTCTGTTGTCTTAGCAAGCTGTGCCCAAGCATTGGTAAAACTGCGAGCAAACAAGTTCACTCGATTAAAGAAATAATGCAGATAGATTATTTTAAGTCGACCAAAGTTTGCTGTCAAAGCATTGCTAAACATCTCCTGTGATGATGCTTTTCCATTCCCGAGTCGCAATTGTATATCAAAAACAATATCATCTGTCTGATCCAAAGACAGTATGTTTTTGTAGAGGACACTGCGATGTTTACTTATTATTTCAAGGCCTTGAAGTTTTGCCTCAATGACTGTCGATGACTCACTGACAGACATTTTTACACCAAGATCATGTATATTTACAACAGCAAAACACCTCTTGTTCTCAACTACTAGCACCTTCAAGCTCTCCAATTGGACTTTGACATGCCAACTGTCTGATCCATCAGCCTCTAGGTCCAGAAGACTTTGGTTAGAATCAGAAACTATTACTGCATTGCTCTCTGTAGAGCTTTCGACTGAAAGTGAGTCTTGAATGTGGGGTTCACAAGCATCACCTATACGCTCTAGTACAGCTCTGATTTCAAAAAAAGCATCTTGATCTGCTTGAATTTGTAAATTATTTAGTGCGACAAATAAAATCCATTCCCATTCTCCCCAATGAGGAGCCTTAGTGAAGTAAAATGATTTCTTGTCCATCCAGGCTACATCAATAATAATCAGCTCTTCACAACTGCTGCTTAGAAGTAACTTAAGATGGCCTTGTCCATCTGGCCGCTTTTTGTCACTGATAGTAGCCTCGCTTAATTTCAACTGAGCTTGCCAGCTGTCCTTACGAAAATCAGCTTTAAAACACAGATGACGGCAATCAATGGAGAGATGATCTTGCAATGAACCGTTTCTTTCTACTTGACGTAAATCAATTTGTAGCTGATCCAGTCTTAAGTCAAAGTGAATGAAAGACTGTCCTACAAAGGTGGATGGGTTGACTGGTTGTTTATCTGGTGAATCAAATCTATCGGGAAAATCGAATCCATCTGGAAAGTCGTCTTCAGCAGAGTAAAATGAGAGCGCGTCATCAGCAGAAAAGACTTCTGAAGAAGAGTTTGCAGTGACTTCCACAATGGCCAGAACATCATCTTGAGTATATGTACAAGATTGTTTATAACTGGCTTGAGGACTCAGCTCTGGTAGTCTTCTTTGACTTAGTCGCTCAGTTTGACCAAAACGTAAAGAATTAAACACTTTGAGTAATGTTCCTAGCTGCTTGTCTGACACAAGAATCTTCAAAGATGGCATTACTGACTTTATTTGCAGTTTGGGAAGAAGGGGATTGTGACTCTGTATTGATTGCAAAACAGTGATATTCAATTCTGTGGGAACAAGGACATCTATCGGAGAGCACTTGAGGGACAGAGCCTTTTTCCAATCGTCGTCATGGTCAACAACTAAAACTCGAATATTTGCAACCCGGATGTCATATTGAACAAATGCACTGTCCATCAACAATGAATCATATAAATGGGCTTGAACACTTTCCCTACGATCAAACCTCTGCCTCACCGAGAGATGACCAAAATCTATGACAATAGACGATCTCATACTTGCTGCTTCGTTGAATTCAGGAATAATAAAACAAGGTGAGCTCAGATTCAAATCAAGAAGAACTACTTTTCGATTTTCAAGAGAGTACATAAGGTTTTCAGTTGCCTGACGACGAAACTCTTCCAGTTTCTGCTCAGCAAACTTCAACAACACGTCGACATAGTTGGGATCTTCTACAGTTAGAAAGTTGCCAACTTCAATAAAAGTTGGTGGATCCAGTTTCACTTCAACTGGACAAAGATATGCTTTGACTGAAAAATCAGCAGCACGTTCAAGTGGGTTGGTTTCAAACTCCAACTGAAATAACTTGTTTGTTTGTCCGACAAGATTATGCACCGAGTACTGGTCTTTAAGTACATGAATAAGTCGAGGCTGGAGAATGTCAGTAGGTTTACCCCAGAGCGAAATTCTGGTTACTTCAGCTAATACTTTAATAGCTTCTGCTGATGGCCTTTGTTCAAACAGCATCTCAAAATCATGCAGAACTACTGCTCCAATGTTTCCTTGTTGGCCTGACAACAAGAGCCTTAACTTGCACACCACAAGCCTAACCACAGTCTTTACATATTCTTTGGGTTTAAGACTTGAGACTCTATAGCTGCTATATCCAATGCTGCTGTAAAATCTTTCCTTCTCATCAGGAGGCATTTTGTCCAAGAAATCAGCAATACCACTGCCTCGATGATCTGAAGTTGATGGCATAACAACAGTAGAGTCATCATCATAACCAAGCCAAGCCGACACTTTGTTGATAGCCCAGCCGAAATAGCCACTGCCACCTTGCTCTGAGTGAGCATCATTAGGTGGTGGAATCTAAACCATATATTTCAGTTAACAGTGAGTCAAAGCAGCAAAAAATTTATGTTTCTACCCTTTGATCTGCTTCAGCTCTTGCTACACAGATGGCAACAGCACTAAGGTTTGTTTCCAGAAACTAACCCAAAACGCAATACAGTGAAATGACACACTTATAACTACCTTTAAGATCAGCATGTACTTATATCATTTGACAATTATTAATTCTTGGTTTTGTGGGCAATTTGGAAAATATTGTTTGCAAGTTTCATGACATTTCAAATTCTAAAACTGGTGTAAGTATTTGTAATTGCAATTTTAAAAATAAAACCGCCTTTTCCTGTTAATTGTATTTTAATTTCAACTGTTTAAGTACTTTAATCAAATATGCATAAATCTCTAAATTTGCCTATTTTCTGAATTTGTAAATTGATGACATCATAAGAATTTAATACAGCCTTAGCTAAAATATGCAAACTGGTCAGTTTTCTTATGCCGTGTCCACACTATACCAGAATTGGATCGCGAAACAACCTTTCGGGATCACATGACTGATGATCAATGCGTATGTGTGGGTTCTTTGCTTGTGGAAAGTGTTGATACAGTGATGTAAGGCACTTAAAATTGAGCGAAACAAAGAAGAGTGAGGGAGGGTTAGATGTTCGGATTACACTCATAGCACACGTGAAGGTAATGCCTACTATTTTCTAACTGGATTCAACAGATCGCGATCCGATGTGGATCAAATCCACCTCCCGATGTGGGTTAGATTTATCCTGATTTATCGCGATCCAGATTCCAGTGTGGACAGGCCTTTAATCTATAGATCAAGCTGGCAACAATATTGTGCCTTAGCCAAACTACATGGTAACAACAACAAAAGTTATCCTATGTCTAGATGATGGTAAGCCTAAGGTGACATTTCACTGCAAAGTTGACTAGCTGAATACTGCCATTCATACCTTTAGTTTACGTATAACATTTGGCGGTAAATTAGGCTGCTTCAACTTCTGCTCAAAACAACTTAAATATTCTTTGAACCAAAGCCTAAACACAAGATCGTATGCAGCTAAGTACAACAATTGAGACAGTTGGCTTATTATACCAGTGCTGCAGCATCTTGTCTAAATACCATCTGGATGGCTTGATTTGTACTTCAATCACACCATTGATGGCATACTGCCACCTGTGTAGTGGAAATGAGCTCAATACAACTCAAGTCAGCAGTACATCTTATGACTTGATCATACCATTGTCTCACCACATTGCAAGGGCTAGGAGGAGACAGTTTGGTTTTCGGTTGATATTTTCTGTAAGGACTGTTTCTATCCATCATATCCCACATGTTATAGAGTTTGATCATATCACGAAACTGTAGGAAAGACAGTTCTTGTCATGTTCAAAGATCATCCATCAAATGTCATGCACCTGAAGACTAGAGAGTTCCACAGTTAGATCATCCAGCTGAATAGCAGCTGACATCTTAGGGACACTTGTGCCCAGATCAGATCCGTAATTAATTTTCAATTTGGCTTCAGCAGAAACTGGCTTCAAAACTGTAAAATAAAATCATTCAACACACATACAACCACAAGCAAACACTCAACAACAACTAACGGTAAGAATTCGAATCAACAGATGTAGCAGTACGAGCAATGTGATCTTTGAGGTACTGCAGAATGACATCATGAGATACTAAGTTGTTCCAGCTGCATAGATAAGCTAACCACTACCTGCCATGTAAGTTCATTTTTCGACCCGACTCCTGTATTCCAATAGAGCGCAAGTGAGTTAAGATACAACTTCTGAACACATCAAGTAGTAAGTAATCAAACCACATCATACTATCACAATCACAAATGTGCACCTTTCCGACACAGTCAGTTTCACACTGAGACGGATTATCAGTCTAACACGTTTTAGTAATATAATTGACAACCAAACACATCATACAATGATGATGCATGAGTGTACATACCTCCATGATAATGCTATCCAAGCTAAATCCAAGAACAAACGGAGACCTCGGGACAGAAACCTGTAGAGTGCAAGGACCAATATTTGTGATACAGAGAAGTAGTATTGCATCTCCTTACAATGTCCCTGTACACTATGTGAATGTCTTCAACTTTCACCTACACAAGGTGATGGTCTTCATCACGAACCGAGTCACATTTAATCAAATTCATCGCAAACCTTGAGATGCTGCATGGCGTATGTCAAGAGGGAGTCCCAAAGTGAGTTTTCGTGATCGCCATTCAAGCCTACAATAGTGTACTAGCATTAAACTGGGAATAACATGATCGATAACAGCCATTAATGACCAGTTTGCTGCTTTCTAAATCGTTGAACAGCATGCTCTATCTTTTGTATCTGCAGTTCCTTTAACGCCTGCAGCATCGTTGCTTCTTGTTCAGCATCATACTCTTGCGCTATATGCATAAGCACATAACCTCTGCCATACATTGATTAAATTCAGTACCGACCAGCATTTGGTTCTACAACAGCATATAATCCTTTGATGCCAACTTCTATGTCGCCGTAGCCAAGAATGGTGGTCCATGGTATGTGCAAACTAAATTTCTCTGTGCATCCACACAATTAATTAAAACGCCTTAAAACTCAAATCATACCAAATCTTTATAAGTGAACAAATACATCATGTACTACCGTATAAGATGAAATATTGGCAGGGAATTTATTTTGGCAGATTGGCAAATTTTTTAGCGAGCACCAATACAAAATCCGCCATTAATCTGGCAACCGGGATATGTCGACGTCATCACCCTCATGGATCAGGCATCATGGTGATGGGGAAGTACGTCATGCGGATGAGGCCACAAGATTGTAAAACCCTTGCTTGTCGTTTGTTGTGCCTACCCTGTTTAGCAAAGAGTTTGACATGAGAATGAGGTCGTGAAGCTATGATGAAAAGGTGGAATAATGCAAGGTAAATTCCGTAATCTCAAACTCCTCCACGACACAGCCACTCAACTAGTGGGTGGAGAATATCATACATATATCAATTATTCAACAACGATGTATGTCCAACGGCCAAAATAAAATCCACCCAATTATCCTTTTATAGTCACTTTTTAGCAAACCCCAAAATAACTTCCCGTCAATGTTTCATCTCTAGACCATATGACAAAGTTAGAAATCAGTGACAGCACAAGCAACAATTTGTTGTTTGAAATAACTTAACAAGGTTCAACACAAATTGAGAATTACACTATTATGTACTTTTAAGGTTTACAAGAATGTTTTAATAAGACATGCAAACAATACAATAAACATCTACGGGTGTAATATCTTTAATTAATATCATAGAGAAACAACTAATCTGAACAAACAGTTATTCAAAAATGACTAAACTAAAACCAAGAGACAGAAGCACTTATTCAGAAGAAAACGCCAATTGCGTCTATACATTGAGTACGTAGTAGTTACAAAAGTAGCACTTGCATTCGTTTTGACACAAAGATGGTGTTAATTAAATACCTAAGACACCAAATACTACTTGTACTGGCATATTCTCCCCGGCCTGGATAGCACAAAGAAATGTCACCGTACAGCTGTTACAGAGAATAAGTATTCCTACCAGAGCTTCTGGTTTGATCTCCAAAGGCGTGCCTTCGCCTCCAAGTTGTACATTTCCTGTCAAACGTCACACATAGCTATCTCAGCCACGCCCACAGCGCTGAAATGCAATCTTACCGCGCCACAGAGAGCCCTTCAATTTGTCTTTGTCAAAGTTCTTGATATATCGAGACAAGTAGCTGTCAAGTACCCAGTACACAAGTTCCTTCATAATGTGCACGGCCATTGTCAAAGCGGCACGCAGCTGAAACTACAGCGAAGTAGTCTTATACAGAACCAGTAGTTGACGATTCAATTGTAGAAAGCAAAAACCAACACCCAGTTCCAGTTTTCCGACAATGTTTAGGTGCCCGCACCATATAAGGATAGGTAGCGCAAGTTTGTTATATCCCGGATATACTAGATTGTTGATTTTTGGTTTTGACGCCTAGCGATGGGTGAGTAGCTTGGAATTCATCAAAGCGTACAATTTTGCTACTTTTATTTTGTCTTGCAGTCGAGTGTCGCGTCACGTTCGAGTACGAAAAAGAAAACGACGACGAATTGACTCTCCGCGTCGGCGACATTATTACCAACGTCGACCAGCAGGATGGAGGCTGGTGGGAAGGCAATCTGAATGGCATCAGAGGAGTTTTTCCCGACAATTTTGTGGAGGTGATACAAAAGTCGGCGCCCCCTGCGAGACCTCCAGACGCAAGCAGAGCAGCAAAGAAAGGTTACCGGTCGTGCTAGTTGATTAATTAATTGTCGAGCAAGGAAGCGAATGTAGACAGTGTGTTTCAGGGTAGTAGACTTTCGATGTGAGTGTAGAGCGTAGGTTAGCTTAGTCACTGCATGTATAGCTAGCTACTCTTGATGTCGTGTCTGCACGTCTTGTTTGCTGCTGTGTAGTAGGCATTCAAGTCGTACGCGTTCAAAAATAGTCGTCGTTGTTATAATTCGTTGTAGTGGATAGTCAGACTATTCTAGCACTTTTCCTTTATTTTCTAAAGGATTGAGTGTATGGTCTATTAGGGACATAATGGAGTATGAAATACCAATAAACCTTGAAAACACCAGGTGGTTAGCATGAGAGGTTTTGTATCTTATTAATTAATTAATGCTTGTAACATTGTGGGAGTGAGTGGAAGTGAAAGACCATCATCTTAGGGTGTGATGCCTGATTGGCACAAAGCTGTTGAGGACAGGTCTGTATGCATTTAAATTTTAATGTCAAGTGTAGCATCATTCTTTAGTCCACTGAAACTAGGTACTCTGATTAATAATAACATTTAGACTTTGTGGGTGGTATGAGATCACAAACTAACAAGTTTAGCCTTTAGTTAAATGATGCAATTTTCTGAATGTCTACAGTGCAAACACAATGTCAATGCTAAGCAGATAGTATAGTCTACACTTAGTTTATTTTTATCAGGTTTTAGTGACTTTGCTAGCATGGAGGGTACTTAATTAACTATGTGTATAAGTATAAGTAGGTGTGGCTTCTATAAGTAGGTATGCCTACAATAAGATCCCTAGAAGCATCTGAAATGTGTCAGATGAAGATCTACAGTCTACTATTGTGGTGGGGTTCTGGTAAGTCGACACTGCTTTTTCTAAAATGCAAAATATATTTGAGATGGTCTCATGAATATAGTGGTTGCTCTGTAGCCACCATTCTGCAGTGACAAATGTTTGTATTAGTGATGTTGTAACTTGAAACTAGTGTTGGTCATGTTATAAAACCATAGGGCTTCTGTTGTCTGACTCTCATTGTGATGTTAAATGTAATTTAGTTTAGCTGCTATCATCCAGGTGTTGTTTACCTTAGCTATTATCTCATTGCTATTTGACAGACTAGTAGGCCAAATGAGGATAAATAACAGTATGATACTTACATGCATCTACTGAGTATCAATAAGACTAAGCATAGATGAATTCAAACTTTAATTTGTGCAAGATGTGGGCTGATCTCTACTTTTCTTCTTTTTGTGTAGAATGGAGAGCAAAAGTGACTTACAGCTATGCTGCAGAGAATGAAGATGAACTTGATCTTGAAGTTGGTGATGAAGTTGTAGTTACCAATCAGGAAGAGGAAGGATGGTGGGAAGGCATTATGAATGGAAGGAGGGGTGTCTTTCCATCCAACTTTGTCGAGACAATTGATGAAGAGTCACCTTTCACATCTGAGATAAAGGAAACTCCAAAATCACCCGAGAAGAAAGAACCACCGAAACTGGATGAACCAGAAGGGCCACTAAACCCACCACCAGAGGAAGGTATTGTATTACAATGGAAGGCATTATTAGTGTGATCAACGTGAATTTCACTGCATTCTTGCAGAAGTTCGTCAGATTCAACCTGTTAAGGTGATTGGAGTTGGGTTTGGCAATATCTTTAGCGGTGGACCAATAAAACTACAGAAAACTGCAGAGAGTAGGAAACCTACAGCTCCTAATCCACCAGGACAAGATGTGAGCTTGAAGATGAAGACTCTTTAGTACATGTATCTTTAGTTAATTGACAAATTTGGATTATGTGCAGAAAAAGCGTCCTGCCCCTGGACCTCCACCACACTCAGCACCTCTATCTCAAGGTAGGAACAACACATCGTATAATTACATTAATAAACTGTCAAGTTATAACAACATCTCTTGACACAGCTGTACTGAAGAAGAGGGTTGAAAAGTGCAAAGTTGTGTTTGACTATGTAGCTGAAGCTTCAGACGAGCTTTCGCTGAAAATTGGTGATATCATTGAGATTGTACGTAAAGATGTAGCTGATGGCTGGTGGGAAGGCAAATTGGGTGGTAAAGTAGGCGTATTCCCAGATAATTTTGTAGAAATTATTGCAGCAGAAGAAGAGGTGAGATACTGATTTTGTTATTGGTCGAAGGTGTGAAGCATGACATGTTTATGTTTTGTTAGAAGCCACCTCCTCCTGTACCCACCTCTTCATCGACTCCCCCTTCGGCACCTGTATCCGCTCCCACTTCTACGCCTGCACCCGCGCCTACCCCTGCACCTGTACAGCTACCAGTAAACAAGCTCAAGCCTGTTGAAAAACCGGACAAGCCAGATGACAAACCCGTAGAAAAGGTGCCTCTGAAGCCAGCTGTTAAACCTCCGCCACCAAAGCCACTCAGTAATAAACCACCACCTCCAGTTGGCAGAAAACCACCTTCTGTAGCCTTTAAGAAACCAGAAGGTGCTTTACACTGGCAAGTTTTTATTCTATTCTGTGTGTAAGAGTTGCTGGATTTAGACAAACCTTTGGTTCCCGCTGGGAAAAAGCCAGTTGTCGCAGCTCTGGCTCGGAAGCCTGAAACTAGTTCAGTTTCAACAGAGAAACCTCAGGAGGATAATGAAAAGCCTCTCGAGAAGAAGGAAAATGGTAATTTAATAGCAGTAGTTGTTGTGTAGGTATATTTTACCCAAAATTTAGAACTCCTGTTGAGTGTGTAGTAAGAAATAGGTTGAAGTTATGGTAATTCAAGATGTCGGCATCAGTCAAGTTTGGGCTGTGCTTGATCTCCATGAACACTTTAGTCTTGGATTAGGAATAAACAAACTAAAGCCTCACAATAGTTGAATCAGCTATCGGTTATCGGCTGACATAGGCATATCGGTTTTATATCGGAATAGGTAAATCTTGCATAGATGCATGCCTATAGGTGGTGCATGCGTAGTCAGTCTGTTAGGGCCACTTGAGTTGCATGCATGTCTGTGAAGAAACAGAAGTCCCCCATTTGGGAGCATTTTGAGGTGGCTGAGGACACAAGATTCGTGTGCCACAAGGCTTGTAACACATGAACATCAGCGATTATCTATAAAATATAATTATGTCAGGTATCGGTGTCGGGTATCGGCTTCATTTTGCTTAGATATTGGTTATTGGTATACCAACCAAATACTCTTATTGATGCAACTCTAAAGCAAACTGATTCACGGGCATGCTTTAAGCGTAGCATGCTCGGTAGAAGGCCATGACTGGGTTTGTACATATTATTGCTAACGGTTTTGTGTCATGTCAGACCTTGATGTAGTTCCAGTACCGGACAGTAAGTTGAGACACCCAACGGTGGATCGACCTCGAAATCACACTCGGCCACCGTCCAGGTATGCTGTAAAGAAGGTAAGAAGTAGAGCGAGGCTTCTGTAGTTGTGGATGTTTAGTAAATTGTGTGTGTTATAGGATGAGGAGGGATCTAAGGCACAAGAGGTAGCGTCTAATATACGTGTGGGTTTGCTATGTTGTCATCTGATGATGGTTTTCAGGCTGCAGATAATGTGGCACCATGGCAGAAAGAGATACAGAAGAAACGAACAACGTCGAATGTGTCAATTGGAGCAAAGGCAAGTAGTGTGCATTTAGGTGTAATAATTCCCTCAAGTTGTCTTCTGTGGTTTATGCCAGTCGTTGGGCTTTCATGCTATGTGTGCGCTTTGTCACACAATTGTGTCAGCTGTATTGCCTGTCTGTGGTGTTTGTCACAGTAGAGGGGAACTCGCACCAAATACTAAAACTTGCTGAAAGAAAGATGCAAGGCATAGTATCTTCTTAAGGCAGCTTACGGTCCAGCCAGCCACAGAAGCAGAGAATGGGCCACGAGTTGTTCAGACGATTTCCTATATGTAGCTTAGACTTACTCTCTGTTGTCGTTTGAGATCAAATACTTTAGGTTTTAACTTTAACCATACGAAGTGCACCTAATGCACCCAAAATGCAGTGAGACATGATCTATGAACTAATCTAAGAAGGGTCTTCTTTTCAGGCTCTCCTTTTCAGGCTCCATGGTTATACCGAAACAGTCGCTACTTGTGTGATAAGTTTGGTGTCCCAGTTTGCTTTAATCAATAAATCACAACTTGCCACCATATGTCTCACAATTCTTACCTTGAAAAGTGCACAGGTATCAGTCTTCCTTGCTAACCAGCAATCAGAGGTACTGTGATGACACATATGGGTACTAAACACGCCCACACAGGAAATTTCAATGGTTTCTTTTTTCGCTATGGTAAAAGTTTGCAGTAAACTGTTGCAAAGGGTTGTGTCATGAAGTGACAACTGTCATCTGAGAGATGGTTGATTTTGGTGAGAGTTCCCCTTTAGATATCTTGTAAACTAGAAAGTGTGAATGTGGTTGATGGTGAATCTTGGCCAGTAGGGTATTCTTAATTAAGACAATTGCTTCATTTGCAACTTTTAGTTGTTCCAAGTTGGTGTTGTAAGCAAACATAAATAGACCTTTGTATGAGTTTGACTGTGTTGTATGCTTGATGTATTTGATTAACAGCAAAATTTACCGTACTGTATTTTAACTAATGACTTACTTAGTTATTCAGCATGATAGCATTAACTGCATGGAGTCTCGAGCTTAACAGCTGCAGTAGTAAGTTTGAGAAGTTCGTGTCGTATGATATATGACAAAAATAATACTGTAAGTGTAATGTGTATAATGCGTACAAGTAGGATTACTGCATGCCTGCTTGCTTGTTTCTAATAGCCTGTTCATACGTGCACTTGTAACCGGGCCAACACTAGGGTTAGGGTTAGGCTTGCTTTGAAAGGTTGTGTGAATGCAGGCGAGCCGAGCCGAGCCCGCTGAAATGGCCCTCCTCAAACTGCCATGCCAGCACAGTTTGGTTCAGCTCGGCTCGGCTCATATTCACCTTGTGAATGGTAACCAACTGCCAAACTGTAGTCTGACATAGCCAGACCCTCACTCATACGTCATACTCACTTAGTCAGACTTTCTCACTTCGCGTAGTGTGAGGGTTTTTTATATACACGTGACCATACCTAGCTAGGGTGCGGAGGAAAAAATACACACTCTAATTAATTAACTAGCTAGGTGAGCTGGTTTGCTTTGTGAACGCCATGTGAAGGGGGGCTGGCACGGGAAAGGAGCTCATGTAAAAAGGCTATAAGTGAGCTTGTAACAACATTGACATTAAATTTACTCTGTAAAGCTTTTGTCAGTTGCTTGTCTGCTGTGCATCGATGCTTGTATTTTATTTTTCTCGGTTTTTTGTCATTGAAACAGGTTGACGATGTTGGACAAGAATCTCCAACTCCAGAAAAACCAGCTTCAGTACCCACCTTTCAACCTCAGGTGTCTAAACCAACTTCACCTGCACCGAAAGCGCCACTAGCGTCTAGTCAAGAAGGATCCGAACAAGTAGCTGCATTACAGCGTGACTTGGAAGCTCTGAAGCAAGAATTTGCATCACTGAAGAAGAAAATGGAGGAAAACATAGATAAGTTGGAGAGTGAATTGGATGAGGAGAAGATGGAAAGGATGAAGCTGCAAGTAGAAGTAGACAGGTTGAAGAAGAAGAATCCGTCATCGTAAAGTGTGAACAGTTATGTATATCCGCAGCGGACTCATGTTGCTTGCCTCATTGAAGTGTCGTCTGGTATTCAACGCTTGTATTGCAGGAAGGTATCGTGATTGTCGTTAAGATTTTTGTACGGGCTCTAGTGTGTTGAGTTGTATAGCTTCAATAGAGTGAATGAAATGATCGTAACAGTTTGTGTCTCAGTGAGCCCTCTGTGTCAACATTTGTTTTGAATAACTCAGGGACTAAACTGCAAAGTTACGACTTCCACGTGAATGTTTGTCAGTTTATTGTTTATTTAGAAAGAAATATGTAGTGTCAACAAGTGAAGGTACAGATGATGAACGTAGTTGAATCCTTAGTGACAGGTTTTTGTTGACTACAGGGTACATTAACTAAGTACACATTGAATGGTTTTATTAATTAATTATGAGAACAAGTAAGTTGACATGCATAGTACATACTTACAAAGTTTAGGATTACAGGTGCAAATGTCTTGAATTTTGTGATTGTTTGTGCCTTGAGTACACCATAACTATACTAGTAACCATATTCATGTATTAGGTGAAGTATCTAAGGTATTTAACTATTACTATCTAGTAACTATAGCTAGTAGTGTAGTTTAATTAATTAATAGATAGAAAATTACTTTTAAATTAGCAACGGTACTGTAGTCATTTACTTTAGTATACAAACATGAATGACGATAAATACTAAAGCGGTACTATCCAATTGTCAAGAGCGTTCGATTTGCGACTGCTTGAGGCATGCGCAAAGTATATCCGTTTTTGTAAGACGTTGGAAGGCACGCCTACGCGCCGGGATATCTGTTGGATGGCGAACTTTGGACTTTGGACTTTTTGCGCGCGTAGGTTTAGTACTTATTACAGAATGCAAAAGTTCGGGACACTAAGTAACAGATACAGCGTAATGGCTCGAGTGTTTCGCAGCGGTTTGAGAGCATGGCAATGGTTGCCTTCTGTTAGAAATTTTCTGTCGCTTCGGTTCAGAACTGCGTCTTTGTCCACGTCTCCAATGTTGAAATTGGCGTCGAAATCAGAGAGGTTGTTGCCTTGTTCGTTGTCTGATCTATGCTAGAATTTGCTGTTTTGCTGTGTCTTCAGGGTGGATATCATGTTCATTGACAGAGATGGTGATGAAATCAAAGTGAAAGGACCTCTTGGAGAGAATTTACTCGACGTAGCACATGAAAACGGCATTGAATTAGAAGGTACTGACGTGCTCTAGACTGGTCACTCAATCTGTCCGTTTGCATATGGTTTGTCCGCCCTTTCTCTAGGCGTGCGTACAGTACAGTACCTGTTGTAACTGTTAAAAAAAACACTAGAAAATTCCACCCTGAAATCAGAGACGAAAAGATTTGCAAGCAGTTGCATGGTGATGAAGCAGTTGTATTGGTGCATGATGAAACAGCTCTCCCCCCCTCCCCCCCTCTCTCTCTCTCTCTCTCTCTCTCTCTCTCTCTCTGCTTGTCTATAATCAGTTTCTATAGCTAGGAGCCATATGTGGCAACTTTAGCGTTAGTAAATTAAGTTTGAAGCTTGGTGAATTCGGTGTGGCTGGGGCTGGGTGTACTTGTAATTCCGAAGGGACTGGGCATGCAAGCAGGTACAGTACAAGAACCTGCTGAATGAAGCAGGAACAGCCAGGCGCTATTGTTCTAAAGCAAGGACAGTGCAACATAGTAGTGTGGAGATCACTGTAGCCACTAGAAAGATATTCAGGAGGTGGTATATAGTCACTTCAGGCAGACATCGCTCTTATGGTGCGTTCACATATGCCTAAGTCTTCATTGCCACTTAACTAGACTTAAAATCTGCTTGCGTTCACACTGACCTAAGTCTCTTTTGTTCTACCTTAGGCTAAGGCACTTCATGATGTTCATGAGCCTTAGCTAATTAAGTCTGTTTCGCTAGATGATCACATGATGGTATAGTGCACTGGAAATGGTGACGCATGGCCTGTTAACACTAAATCCACTCTAGGTTTGCAGTGTGAATTAACGGTCATTACCATAAGCAGACTTGAACGCTAAGTTGCCTTTACTTAGCGAAGTCTTTTTAGGCTAGGTACGTTTCAGTGTGAACACACCATTTAGGCTGCCATTTGTCTCGTCATATAAGGAGCTGAAGCAAATCATATAACAACCATGATGGCTAATGGTTGGGATGGAGTATACTGTGATATAGTTGTGTGTGTGTGTGTGTGTGTGTGTGTGTGTGTGTGTGTGTGTGTGTGTGTGTGTGTGTGTGTGTGTGTACCGTACATGATATTTGTATTTTGTTAATATTGTATAGTATCGAGGGGACTTTACCTTAATTAAGGTGTGAAAATATGTATTAAATTATAATAATCAGTTCAATGTAATTGGTACGTGGAATGGACTCATACCCAAGTCATCTACAAGTTACTTCTGACATATAAAATTGTATAGTAGCAGAGTGGCTACCTAGGTATGAATGCTTTCCTCAGTAAAACTCTGAACTCCGATTGTTTTGTTGTGAATTGTGTGTAAGACGCACGTCAAGTCATGAAAGCTTTTTGTCTTGGGTTAGGAGCATGTGAAGGAGTAATTGCTTGTTCTACGTGTCATCTCGTCGTACATCCAGACTTCTATGACAAGATTGACGAGGGACCAACAGAGGAAGAACTTGACATGCTAGACCTAGCATATGGCCTGACTGACACGTACGTCTAATATGGGAACCCAAGTGTTGAGCCATGAAAGTTTTGAAAATTAAAGTTTGGTTTGCAGGTCTCGACTTGGATGTCAGGTGATGGTTACGAAGGAACTAGACAAACTGGTTGTAACAGTTCCCTCTGTGCACAGAGATGCTAGAAAAGAGTAGACATTAACAGAATACTAATACTATACAGTATTATACTACGAGTGTGTTCAATTATTTTAAATTTATATTAATAAATAAATTTTCTATTTTCCTCGGAAGTCAGGAAAGAAGGATTAATTTAGATACATTTGTACTTGAGATTAATTACAATATGGTGTACTGCCCACTCATTCGTTGCATGTGCATAGCTTTGTGTGTGCATAGTTTTTCATTCTCAAAGGTTCAGTAGCTCTAATCTTGCATGCGGGAACGTGTTAGAATTGTGTTTTTGGACTTCTGCAACTTTACCAATTATCCGGGATATCAGTTGCATTCAAACAAGGAAACGCGCGCAAAGTAGGTTTTCTTTTGCTCTTGTTTCTTGCCTAGGGATACTGTGCTATCAAGAAGGGTCAGTCATCACTTTCTGCAACCTAATGAAAACACGCAGACTTTGATAAATATCCTCATCTGCAAGAAACCTGCAACTTCTACAAATTTTATGTTCAGCTAAATTTAATTAAAATGGCGTCTAGGTCAGAAAGCATGCATACTCTCTAGAAGTTTTAGTTTACTTTGATATTAAAATTATATATTTGTTTATTTGTATGTGATGATTGCTTTAGACTACTAAATAGAATACAGACAAATAAACTTGCCCATGGTTCAATTAATTCAGTATTAAAATTAATGGAAATGAATTCCCTTTGATCGACAGCTGCCTATCACGTATGCATTGAGCTCTCTGCAGAGTCATGATTGACGACTTGTCGTGAGGTATTTACACATGTTAGCAGTTAGATGCTGTTTTGCTTCTAAGCTTACAACTTAAAAATATAAATCTAAAATCATACAAACAACTGTCATATACTTCACGTGATCGCAACTACCCTATAACAGCATTAATGTCTGTTATCGTGAAATATGGAGATTTGTTGTACATATGGGACGTGAGATGTCACTATCCCAAATAGGTTTTTCAGAAATGATTGCTTTCCATTGCAAACGATTCTGCTTTAATCTTTTGTTTCCAACAAAAACTTTGTGATTTGAAAGCTTGAATTAGACTGAAATGTTGCCATGAATGTTGATGGTTTGTGATTGGCTGTCTATCGCCTGTAGTTTACATATGACTAAAAGCTTTGTGATTGTGCCATTTTGACCACACCGGAAGCACCAACCCACACACACAGACACACACACACACAGACACACACACACACACACACACACACACACACACACACACACACACACACACACACACACACACACACACACACACCATCCATCCATCCATCCATCCATCCATATCCATTTGCTGCTTGTGATCCATGATTACGATGAAGGTACAGGAGATGCAGTCCAAAAACATCAAGTCTACACTACTCGAGGTCTGTCTTGACAAAAGCGCTGTTGATTATAAAGAACTTGTTTGAAAGTCTGATGACAAAACTGACATGGAATCGATCCTTGAGGTGGTAGAATGACAACGTTGGTGACTAATCAAACCTGCCTTGTTAAATACCTGAAATGAGCAGCCATGGTCAGTACAGTGCAGAAGACTGACGGTTGTTCTCGCTTTCGTTTTCTGTCATCTCTGAGGCTCTTCTCCTTGTCTTCTGCTTTCTTGTTGAAATGCTCTGCACTATGTTTGATGATGGAACACCAAGAGTTGCGCTCTTCAGCTTTCTCCCTCCAGGATTCTAACAAGTTACACTGCTGGAGGTCACCAGACGCAACATATCATTCCAACGACGCTTCTGCATGTCCACCAACACACACACACACACACACACACACACACACACACACACACACACACACACACACACACACACACACACACACACACACCGAAAATGCTTCAATGTCGTTTGAGTACTTTACTTGCATTCTCAGTCATGTCACTTAATTTGCAAAGTTTCATTCTGGCGAGTCACCACATAACTGAAATTCTATTGATACAGTATAGTTACAGTAAAATTATAAGCTATGACTGTTAGTTATTTGTCTGTAAATAGTCTCTATGATTAGTAAATTAATAAGTTTGTCTTGCTTTAATTGATAGGAAGGCTACATTGACTCGCTCTAAGCGATTGGTTTCAAAATTGTATTGTGCTACATGTTACTGCACTGTCTAGCTGTGATAATATGCTAGCATCTCAAGTGAGTAAATTTTGTATCTCTTTCTGCAATTTTCTGTGTTTTCTAGGCATGTTAATTACTTGAGTTACAATGAACATTGCATGATAAGGGTCCTGAGAAAACAGTACTGTTTGTAGAGAGAATATTATATACAGATGGCATTGATAATTGTCTTGAGTCTTTAGTAGTGTGACATACTTACTACTAGTAGGTGTGCGTGGATGTTTCAGTAAATCCTAGGGTACCGGTTATACACATAATTTCCAATACATACTACAGCTATTTTGAGTAGAAAGGGTAAGTGATCCAAGCCAATCTGTTTTGATGTGCTGAGTAAACACTACTAGTTTTCTACACTATAAATTTGTCAAGCTTTCGGATTTCTGCAACTTTCAGATAGTTGTATAGTAGTGATAGAAAGGAATTTGGCTCTTAAGCTTCAATAATTAGTAGATTTACGTACAGTAATGATCATGACAGAGTAGTAAAAGGATTAGAAATTTGTGATGACGATAAGTCATTTATATATATATATTCTTTTTTATTTATTTATTTATTTACCAGGACGGTTTGTTTGTTGTAGTGTCATGAGTGGAAAGTGCATTGCCATGTCAGCAAGACATAATGAAGAAATGATGGTATTGTGTTCTTTTGTTGTGTTACCTAGGAAGATATTAAAAGTAAGCACGTTTACGACTATTCATCTGACAGTACTGTAAATCAAGAAAATTTCGCCATTTAATAAATTGCACCTTTTTGCCTTTTAAACACTTGTCAGATTTTATTTGCCTATGTGAATGAAAAGTTTAGACTGCTACTGCTACTGTAATTTTTGACAAGTGTAGCAGTTCAACTGTTGTAACTTATCTGACAGGAAGCCGATGTTTTCTTGCACTTAGAAACATGATCTCACCTCTTTGTTTTCATTTTTTGATTGGCTGTCCAGGGGTGTGAAATTTACTGAAGGTACTGAATGAAATGATGTATTTGAATAGATCATACTGCAATACATTTCAACAAACTAAATACTCTATAACATATGATTTAAATGACAATAATACTGCAACCACACAACCGGAAAACAGTCATTTTAAAGCAGCGCATTACCAAGGCTTCTGATACAGAGACTATAGCCATTGTGAATGCTGTGAGAAACGTTGTTTGAGTAATAGAAGTATTCATGAAGTATTGTACATCATGGAGCACACTGACTTTGTTAGTGCTGCTAAGAAAATAATAACAAAGAAGACTGTGCCGACAATTGCAATCCTATCAGAATATGACATTCAACTACGAGAAGTATTTCAGAAGTATCTAATAGACTACCCAGCTGTAGTAGTCCAACAAGATGACCTATGTGATAGCTAGTCTATGCGATACAATAAGTTTGTTGTTCTGTCCTATGAGGTAACCCTTCTTAAAGGCAACGTCTGCCGCTTTGGGTGTCCTTGGTGACAACACCATGCATTTTGTCAATAAAATTGCTTCTGATAGTAACTTCAGTGACACATTTCTCAGACAGACAGGTTGAAAAAGTCTTTGCCACAGAAAGAAACGCAAAGTTACAATCACTTCACCTATTTTATGGAATATCTCTATAGTCAAATCTGGAATAGATATAGAGTACAGTCACAGCCAAACCCCTTGGTCAGAAAATTGTGCTAAGACACAGCTAAGATGCAGATAAACACAAGCAAAACACAACCTGCTATGCAAACTCGGCAGCTAATCAAATGAACTATAGTCGTGTGTAAATGTCATACTTTTCATCATTAAACGGTGTCTGTGTAGTTCTCGTCTTCTATGTGAGGATCAGCAGAAGCTTTCATTGGTTGCAGTGCTAGTTCATCATCATTTGATGGTTTCACTTTTGTAGTAGTTTTACCTATGCTGAAAATAGATACTGCAATGAGCAATTGCAAACTAAACAAACTGTGTTGCACGTGCACCTGCAATAGAAAATGACGATTATGATGAGAATGACACCTCCAACTGCACCGACAACGACACCAATGATCCCGGCAGTTGTTAGAGCAGAATCTGAATCTGAGGGCGTGGTAGGTTGAGAAGTAGTTGGGTTGGTGATAGAGACTTGGCCTAATGACAAACCAATATCTTGAAAGTCTTGTTTTACACTACTAGTGTCAAGAGCCATCACTACTGCAGTTGCAGGAACAGCAATTCCTCCATCAGGCAGGCTGACTGTGAAATCAACTACAACATCGGATCCATTCTGAGTGATAGATATAAGATTGACATCAGCAGCAGTCAAGTTGACGGCAGGTCTGCCAATTAATGCCACAGGCTTTGTTAACAACAACCTGATGCTTCATAGCAAATTGATGCTTACTTGCTTGTTGACTGTGAACATGCATCATTTTCAGTGCAGTAAGCAGATACAAATTTAGCAACAACTTGCTTAAACTTGGTTTCATTAAGCTAGAAATAGACTGTTATATTGGAACATACACAAATGTGTTTACCATAACTTTCAAACCTGTTCGGCTGTTACATTGAGAAACGTTACTGTTGT
The DNA here is from genome assembly GCF_963422355.1 of Corticium candelabrum. Lineage (NCBI taxonomy): Eukaryota > Metazoa > Porifera > Homoscleromorpha > Homosclerophorida > Plakinidae > Corticium > Corticium candelabrum. The sequence continues at coordinate 5,716,761 of NC_085095.1, forward strand.
TCCTTCTCGGTTAGTTGTGGGTGTTGATGCTGTTGTGGTAATACCTGATGCAGTTGTTGGTTTGTTAGTATGTGGAGTTTCTGATAAAGTTGAAGTTGTTCCTTCACTGTTAGCCATGGGTGTTGATGCTGTTGTAATACCCGATACAGTTGTTGATTCTTTGGTATGTGGAGTTTCCGATAAAGTTGAAGTTGCTCCTTCACTGTTAGCCATGGGTGTTGATGCTGTTGTAATACCCAATACAGTTGTTGATTCGTTGGTATGTGGAGTTTCCGATAAAGTTGAAGTTGTTCCTTCACTGTTAGCCATGGGTGTTGATGCTGTTGTAATACCCGATACAGTTGTTGATTCGTTGGTATGTGGAGTTTCTGATAAAGTTGAAGTTGTTCCTTCACTGTTAGCCATGGGTGTTGATGCTGTTGTAATACCCGATACAGTTGTTGATTGGTTGGTATGTGGAGTTTCCGATAAAGTTGAAGTTGTTCCTTCACTGTTAGCCATGGGTGTTGATGCTGTTGTAATACTCGATACAGTTGTTGGTTCGTTGGTATGTGGAGTTTCTGATAAAGTTGAAGTTGTTCCTTCACTGTTAGCCATGGGTGTTGATGCTGTTGTAATACCCGATACAGTTGTTGATTCGTTGGTATGTGGAGTTTCTGATAAAGTTGAAGTTGTTCCTTCACTGTTAGCCATGGGTGTTGATGCTGTTGTAATACCCGATACAGTTGTTGATTCGTTGGTATTTGATAAAGTTGAAGTTGTTCCTTCACTGTTAGCCATGGGTGTCGATGCTGTTGTAATACTCGATACAGTTGTTGGTTCGTTGGTATGTGGAGTTTCTGATAATGTTGAAGATACTGATGTAGTAGTAGTAGGAAAAGAAACCGTACCGTTGATGAAGACTTGGCCTAATGTCAAACCAACAGCTTGAAACCTTTGTCTCGCGCTGCTAGTGTTAAGAGCCAGCACTACTTTAGATGCAGCAACAGTACCTCCTCCATCAGGGAGGCTGATTGTAATGCAGACTAGAACATCAGGTCCATCCGGAGTAGTACGTATAATGTTGACATCAGCAGCAGTCACGTTGATAGCAGTTCTGCCAATTATTGCAACAGGTTTCGTTATCAAACAACCTACTATGCTTTGTAGAACAAAATTGGTGTGGTTACCTGTTTGTTGACTGTACGTCACTTTCATTGCAGTGCACAGATAAGAGTTCAGCAACAACTTGCTTAAAAGTAGTTTTATTAAACTAGAAATAAATTGCTACAGTGGAACATACACAGTTTTGTCTGCCCTAACTTTCAAACCTGTTCGACTGTTACATTGAGAAATGTTACTGTTGCTTTTTCATGGTTAGGTGTCAGCATTGATGTAGTTGTTGGTTTGCTGACATTTGCAGTTGTTGGATAAGGAGTCTCTGATAAAGTTGAAGTTGAATGTTAAGTTATTGTATATATGTTTGTTAATTTGTGGAAATTTAGTGTTCGTATGATAAAAAGTGATTAATGTTAGATGCTGATGTTATTGCTTGGGATTTGCCAATTTTGACTGTTAGTAGTTTTTTATAAGTAAATAAATAAATATATTTGTCATCAGGGCAGATACTTCTTTTTTGGATATAGTTGAAATTCAGGGAGAAGTTGTGATGAAAGCTCGGCTTAGTCAGCAGTTATCGAGTGTCCTTCCAGCCACTTTTCCCGATCTTTCTGTTGCTTCACAAAAATCATTGCTGTCACACTTTGATGGAATTCAATTGGAGGCTTTGAAACAAGGGTGTAGCATCAGAGACAGAGCAAGGATCAATACTATAGCTTCTCCTTATGCTGGAGCCTGGTTAAGGGCAATACCAAACAGAAATCTCGGCCTGGCTATGCTTCAGCATGAATAATTTATAGTTGCCATCATGCAGGTTATGGTTGGGCATTCCTATATTCCCTGCAGCAAATTCCAACAACGTTTTAATGTGTGTGTGGTCAAGTAGTCATGACTGCTTTGGTGATCATCTGTTAGGTTGCAGCGATGACAGTACCATAATTGTTGAACGTCACAATGCTTCCTAGACTGTGGCATGCACTACTTTCTGACAAAAAATCTTGTAGAACAGAACAGAACTGTTCTGCTAATAATCAATCTCGCCCTGGTGACATTTATCATCCAGACTTCCTTAATGGGAACCCAGCTTTTTCTGACATCAGTGTCTGCAATTCATTGCAATCACATTTGTCTGCGCTGCTGCTATTGAAGCCTGTGCAGCGGGAAATGCTGGAGAAATGGAAAAAGACGAGAGACATGAGTTTAATGTGACTCAATGTGGAGTAGATATCTTTCCCATCTCTATAGGAAGTTTGGATATTAGACTCACGCCAGTCTTAAGACTCTGAAAACTACTGCATTGAAATCAACGACGTTCACTGGGACTACTTTGAATCAAGCTCTCCAAAATCTTTCTGAACAATTATTGGTTACACGTTGGGAGTAGTGGCACAACTGTACATCAGAAAAGACAAAGCAAGTTTGCAATGTCTACAATCGAGTATGTCGTTCTCGAATTGGACTATTTGCACATGAAAGTGCTCACCAAAAACAAAATCAAACAACTGCTGAACAGAAGTAGTGACTTCATTTGTTGAGTAGTGAAAAAGAAGATGCATGTATATATAATATGCCGTTAAAGCTATTCCTGGTTACTATATTTTGAAGTATGTATACACTTCACTTAGAGAGTAGTAAACGTACTTTCTGTTGTGAACACTGGCGTTGAAGTGAGTACTAAACAACAAAATATCAATAAGCCAATAAGCTATAGATTGCTCACTTGGAGTATGTATACTTCATAATATGTATAAAGCAGCAAACGTACCTTCTGTTGTAAACACTGGTGTTGACGCAGATACTAAACAACAAAATCAATAGCCAATAACCTTATTTGGAGAATGTATTAACTACTAAGCTGTGTTATTTACGCCATTGATTTCTACAGCTATGAGCCTTCAAACCACAATAGGTTTGTCCCCAAGAAAATAAGAATTATCGAAAGTCAAGCTCATGTAGCGTGCAATAATGTCCATGGACAGGAAACAAGAAAGTTAGCCACTGTGATAAATGTCCAAAAGTCTCTCCATCTTCAGAGTACATGTAGTAGTGTACCATTGACGCCAAAAGCTTGCAGTTGTTGATGTCGCATGCTGGTGCAGATGGCGTAGCTAGCTACGCACTGCTTGTGATGGCGTTGGGGTTGCAAAAGGCTGAACATCTGAATTTGTGTCTGAATACCGCTCAAGGATACTAAACTGAGTTTGTAAGCTAGCTAGTACCAGATGCAGAGGGCATCACCATGGTCGAGTTACTGTGCGAGCCAAACCCAACCACTCGCAACAACAGGGCCCTAGATCACACCTAGCTTGCATGGAGACATAGTCTTAGATCTGTACCTGACTTCGTTTTCACGAAGTAAAGAAGTAAAGTAAAGAGACCGAGTGAAAACGAGAGCATCGCACCAAGACTTCACCCAATAACAACAACAAAAACAGTAGCTAGGGATGTAATAAGGGAAGTTGGTTTTATAGGGTAGTGCATGAACCCGGCTGGTCTCGCCATGCATATGCATGCTTATCTTATTTCAGGTGTTTAGATCACAGATATAGTCAATAAATCATCCAATATTATTGTAATAGGTGCTGCATGTTGTATGATATGTGTTAAAGCGTTTTCACACTAGGGGCACAGTCCAGATGTTGCGCGAGGAGAACGCCTCGGAATCCATCTTGAATTGTGTATACATTTTTCAAGTTCATCGAAATAAGCAACCTTTAAAAGACAAAGCTTAAATATTATAATAAGGTAGTACATTTTCTGTATTCTCACAAAAAACGAAGATGCGAACGCTTTGCAGTTCACAGTTTGAGTAGCCGTACCAAATACAACATTATCTTTGTAGACTCTGCAAAGACGGAACGCTTTAAATATAGCAGGTAGAGGTTAAAAAGCTGAATTTATCTGTTTTTGCATTCGTATATGCATGTGTGAGCGTCGGATAAATCCTGCACGTGACCGGAAGTATACGTCTATTGTAATGTCGACTACATCCGCAAGAAGCCAGCGTAGTGCAGGGAAGCACGGAGGTGCAAGACGAGGGGCTGGTCGTCGGAAAATACAACTAGACACAGAATGCAAAGTAGTAAGACTGGAATGATCTACTTACGACAGACTCCTCGCTTTGAGAGATCGCCTACGCTTGCCCAGTTTCAACTCGCTTGCCGAATTTCTTTTGAGGCGCGTACTCAACTGCAGGTTAGCTTGCTTGGTACTTCTGTATCAATTCACGAATAACAGTCAAAGCTTACGCTTTTTCAGCTGTCAGCCATTGTCCACTTCTCTACCGGAGCCTAATGCGATTGGTAAGTTCAGCCACAGCACTTCGATCGACGCACTATTCTCAACACCGATATGACTCTATTCTTCAATCTAGGTGACGATTCAGCAACATTGGAGACTATAGCTTCCCATTCTAGAGAACGTACAGACCAGTCTGACTGTTTGATAGCTGCAGGTAGGCTAGCTAGTAGATTACTGAGAATAGAGAAGGTATATAAACATACACGTCTACTGTCTTGTACAGACCTTCGTGATTTAGACACATCTGTCAGACACGTAGAAGAAATGATTTCTACTCCTGTACGGTCAGGCAAACTCAGTTCAAGAAGACCTCTGTTTCCATCTACACTTAGTCCAGTAAACTCTGCAAAGTACGACAGTTGAATTTGCACGTCTATTTGTGCATGTATCTGTAGATATAGTACACATAGTGTAATCTTATGACTGTTGTCCACTGATGCAGCTCTCCATGTCCCTCTGTGAATTGTTCATCAGGTTCTGAAACAGATGAGAGTAATGAAGATCAAGAACCTAGAAGAACGGCTGAGTAAATATAAGATCCTGTACCCTTACAGGACAGTTGTGACTTCAAATGTTTTTATCAGCTTGAAGACTTTACTGACTACACTAGATGAATCTGACCAGTCATCTGAAGATGAATACCGATATGAAAGGTAATCTAAGTGCATGGTCATCAATGATCACTATCCAACGTACATGCAGTTACAGATGTTATAAATTATGTATCCATAGTGACACTGATTGTACTTCTTCTGATGATGTTGATGAGCTTGATGCCAGTTATCTGGATGACATAACCTTGTCCCCAAGCACTCACCATGCTTCATCACATGACATTGTCGATGTCACAACCTCACCTGTCGGAAGCAAGGAAGTTCTGGATGATCAGTTGACTGTAAAGGACATGATTATCCCAACGGTAAGATTGTTTGTTAGAGAGGATGCATGTAAATTGCTTATAGTGTCATTCTGATATAATAATGAGAATAAAGGATGTTGTCTTTCTTCAATAAAGAGCATACAAAACAACCACTTGGGGTCACACCCCTTGCATCTTGTAATCTTAAGAGTTTATTACTACTGACCACTAGATTTGCTTCATTTCAGGTACAGTTTGGAATTAGTGACAAAGATTCAGGTGGACAGATGCCTACCTCAAGTCCATCTTCTGGAGCTATTCCTGTTGTACGTGTCTCAGTGCAGCCAATAGCAATAACACCTATCACTATCTTTGAAAATGATCTTGAGAATAGGCTGAAGTTACCCAGGGTTGTGTGTGATGAAGATTGCATATTGCAGTTGCTTGGAAAAACGTGCAGATATCCCTTCTGTTGGGAAGAGATATCGGTGCAGAAGAAGCATATTGGCAGCACATTGACATTGCAATGGCACTGCAAGAAGTTCCACCAAGGCTCATGGAGTAGTTCTGCACGATGCAAATCTCAAAATGGATACCCATTCTTCATAAATAATCTTTTGTTTGCTGCTTCAGTTTTTCTGTCTGGAAACAACTTCTCAAAAATTAGTCTCTTGTGTCAGTTCTTTAGATTGAATTCTATATCACAGTCAACTTTCGATCGCATTCAGCGCCTATATATATGTCTGTCTGTTGTGGAACATTGGGAAACATCCAGAAATGCAATCCTCGCCGATATTGGAGATCGACCAGTAGTTCTTGCTGGTGATGGGCGCTGTGACTCACCAGGGTTCAGTGCAAAATATTGTGTGTACTCTCTTATGGATATTGTCACACGAAAAGTTGTAGACGTTCAATTTGTTGACAAGAGAGAGACTGAACTGAAATCACCTAGGATGGAGAAACTTGGACTGCAGAGAGCTTTGACATCTATACAAAAGAAGATCAAAGTCATAGAATTAGTTACAGATGCATCTATTTCTATTTCTGCAATGCTGGGTAAGGACATGACATGATGTAAATTGGTGGACATTTGGGAATTTAAACCTCTCCCTTACAGAAAGAGATGAAACTTACAGACACTTAGTGCATTCGTTGGATGTTTGGCATAAAGCCAAAAAATTATCAAAGATACTATCTGAGGTATGCAACAAATTATTTAGTATTAGTACTGAAACACTCATGATTGTTGAACAGGCATCAAAGAAACGAGAACTGGCTGAACTCGGACCCTGGAAAAGATCCATAGTAAACCATTTTTGGTGGAGTTGCCAACAAGCAAAAGGAGATGTAGAGCGGCTAAAGGTATGAAAGATTTACATACATACAATCGTACATATGTACACTGTATACATTCCAAGGCAGAGCTGTCTTACACACACACACACACACACACACACACACACACACACACACACACACACACACACACACACACACACACACACACACACACCACCACCACCACCACCACCACACCACACCACACCACACCACACCACACCACACCACACCACACCACACCACACGTGCAGCACAAGTATCTATCATCTGTGCAGACAATTTGGATTGGAGTCTTGCACCATGTAATTGGTGAACATGAGTGGGCAACGGGTAGATGTAGTCATAGTGAGCTGGCAAATGATGACTGGCTACAGAGTGGAAAGCGTGCACTACATGTCAATTCACCATCAATGAAATTCTTGAGAAAGGTTGTGCTTGATCCTAAGTGGCTTAGGTCAATGACCCATTATGTACGATGTCGGTTAGGCTGATGTGAATGCTTTGTATTTTCTAAAAAATTTCTTACATTTACGTTTACCACTGCAGCCAAACAAGTGCGCTTGAAAACTATCACAATTTAATCCTTAAATATGCTTCCAAAAGAATAGCATTTGGGTGAGTCACTTCACATCCAATCCCCGTATGATTAAACTACCTAAGTGTTTTAGGTATGAAGCCTTCAAGGCCCGTTGTTTGCTAGCGGCCATGGATCATAATGAGCACACAACTCTGGAACAGGCTATAACAAAAACAACAAGACAACCAAAATTTCACCGGAAGTTTAATAAAAATTCCCAGCAGTGGACCGTAAGGAAGGTGAAGGAAAGAAAACAGTACAATCACGTAACTGGGATAATACATACGATCGCAAAAAAGCGAATGGAAGAGGAAGAGTCAACTCATCGTCACACAGTGTTTTTACAGCAAAACCCCCAACACATTGCTCAAACTACTGCTCCAGTTAGTCCACCATCAACTGCTGATCTGGCAGAAAGGCAGTGTAGTAGGACAGGTACAGTTTAGGTTACCTCACCATTCTTGTGCTACCACAATGACTGCCATTGTGTTTGTTAATACTGCTGTTGTGTTGTATTGTTGCATCACTGATATAAATGTATAGGTTTACAGCATCTCACCAGGCCATAGTTGCATAGGCTCAAGCAATACAGTAATACATGAGGACACATCTGGTCACACAGGATGATGCAACACATCTGTGTCCTCTGCCCAAGTGAGCATGCTGACATACTTCATAATGTTACAGTACCTGCATGTTATCAACAAACAAACACAATAGAGATACTTCAATGTCTTCCTGCAGGTGAAAGTCACTAGCTGATTTGCTAGCCTGTTCTTTCACCGATATATAGACGAGAGTAGATACACACTATGGATGGCAGAAAGGCGGTAGAAAGGTGGGCAGGTAGGACAGCAACTGACCCACAAAATGTATGCTCAGGACCCAGTCACCTGTTGAAACTTTCTCTGGCACTTTTGCAGCAGATGTATTAAAACAATAAACTACAGGAAGATATGACTCTGCCACAAGTACCAAGAGTCTGTATTCTTGTGTTTTGCTTGGTGTTGTCTTGTTTTGCAGTCTATGATGGGTGCCAGCTGTCAACAAGAAATATGTAGAGCGTTTAAAGGCAAATCATGAATGCAGTGACTCAAAATTGATGGCAGACTAGCACGTTATAGTGCTGTATATAAACGTCTTATCCAGACATGAAGGACCAGTAAGTAGTACTTCACTAGTGATGGATGGCAGATGGATAAGAAAGGGTCGTTGTTGTGTACCAGCTATTGAATATCTATAGGGTAAGTATTCAAACCAGTCAGAATTATTACATACTTGTGTTTCTTTCAGTTAGTGCCAAGCTAACAACAAGTTGCCTAGGGTCAACTGACATGAGAATTGCAGTTATTTGCCGTAGCTGAATTATACTGACAATGACATAAAATTTCACAGTTTGCATGCATCTAACTTCTAAGAATACACAACTACTACTAAACTAAACAATCTGAGCACTGCCTGAATATCTACTCACTCCTGTACCCCATGTACCTTCCATCTGGGGAGGGAAACCAATGTCGTATACAGCGTACCACACATGAAGGCGCGATGCGCCTATTTCCTCTACCCAAATAGCCGTACTGACTTAGTATGTACTGCCTATATGCAGCTTTGCGATATCCGTTATGACTATAGTTGGGGACTTCCACTCGGTAGTCAGCAGCTAGACGAATTTGTAGCTGTAGCACATTATGGTCAAGGGTTGTTGCCCTGAAATATTCTTCAGTTGTACAGCAAACCCTCTTTCGACAACACACGTTCTCTCTAGGCTGATCCATGTTAACACATCGGCCACAAATGCACCATGGCAAAGTCTCTGGATTTATTGGTGACGCAAAAGGATGGTCTCCGTCACCTCTCTCTGCACGAACATTAGCGTAGACCTCAGCAAGTTGCAATGACCCCCTTGAATTACAGATGAAGGAGCTCACAACATTTTGAAGCTGTCTAATGCTGAGATTGCTAACAAATCCCTACAAGACATGCAATGGAAGGTACCTTGGTTGTACTGTAGTTGCACCATTAGGTATATATAGAAAAGAAATATGACAACCTCAATTTCATCAGCAGAAGGAGCCACTTCTCTGGGAGGACCAACTAATACACCTGCATGACTGTCATCTCCTCGACAACTCTAGATGTGCAGACTACGTGGCACTAGTCAAGAATAACAGACGAAGCTCTAGCGCGCACCTCTCCGCGATTCCTGCATATCTCAGGTCTGCAAGAACATACACTCACACAGTGCGCACCTGCCGCTTTGCACTCGCAGCCTCGTCCATCACGTCTCACTCTAGCGCACTTCCCTCTGCAACTGCATCTCACACTCTCCTACCACACCGATCACGTTGTGTATACCAATCAAAATATGGAGTCCAACAAAAACTTACTGGCTCAACTAGATTCTCTAACGTTTCTTCATCATCAGTTTCCCCTGACAACATCATCTCATCTCTCGGGAACGCCATGTTTTGATCTAGCTATGCGCAGAATCCAAAGCGAGGCAAAAGCAATCCGCGCGAGCAAGCAGTTTCACGAACATGCGCATAAATCTGGACTGTGCCACTTTAACTACTGGATGTATGAAACACAATGCTTAGTTGGTTTGGGGTTAGCTAACCTGCGTTCTCACTTGTCTCTTGAGAATATACCTGTAAATAAATTATGTCCCATTCGCAACCAGAGGCGGATCCAGGATCTGACTGAAGGGAGTGTGTGAAGGTGTGAAATCAATTGTGGGCGTGGTCAGAAAGTTGTCTAATTAAGAAGGGGAGCCAAGCTGCATCTTATGCAGGAATAAATGACACGCGCGCGCGCACGCACGTGTAATGTGTATGTACACGTACAGTATGTACCGTAAGTATAGTCACAATCACTGAATCATTATTGGCCGTCACCGACAGCAACTAGACTAGACGAAACGGGCGTCGTTTCTGCGGGTTGGGAACACGAGGCTGCCTCTTCTGATCTCTGTCTTTTTACAAAAAAAAACTGGCAACAGTAAGCTGTTCTGACCGTCGTTTGGCAGGACGTGACGACATCGCGTTTACGTACAATAACTTGTAGAACCAAGCTGAGAAAGAGGAGAAATTACTAGCCGTAACTCATTCAGCTAGTCAGCTTTCTGGAACGGATATACCCGGATTGGAGCCTCGTGATATTGAACAATGTGCACAAAATGGTACTAAATGTATAAAGTACATCGGGAATTGGCGTTGTTTGCATTCAGCCAACAACCAGAGGTGACTCCTATCTTTACCGCATACACTAAATTAAGTTGTCCTTTCGCGCTAGGTAGGGTAGGTGTTCCTAATTGTGGACCCTCCCCTGTAATTTGAGTTACAAACACTCTGTGTCTGGTAACCTGCAACGGAGAGAGAGGAAAACATGTCCGATGTACGCACCAATGTCTAAGCTTTGGAACAATACCTGTACGACTAGAATCGCACAACGTCTGCTAGCGCACTAGCAAAATATACGGGATAACGTCTGTGAACAGCTCAAACGGGGTGTATCCTAATTGTGGACATGTTTTTCTCCGCCACAGAAAGCGACTGGGTCTGAGTAACAGCTGGACTAGATACCTGAATGGTTGCCGCACAAGCTGGTATTTTGGGCCGCAATCAAAACCATGTTCTGTTGTGTATCACGACGATTCCCCTGCGAAACTGTTAGCACGTACAAGGTTCCTCCCATCACGTCCACAAATTCGAGGTACACGAATCGTTCTTTTGTTGGATCATGAAAGTGCCCTGACGTTAGTTAAGCAATTATCAAGTACCTTAGTAAAGTTTTGAGCCTAGTTACGTTGACTTGTAACGTGCTAAAGAAGCGCATTATGTGCATGGAGCGAACGTGTAATTCCAGTCCAGTAAACACCTGAATATCTTCACTCATACTAGATCTAGACATCAGTAATCCACTGACAATCTAGCTGTTTTCACTGCAACTACATCTGGCCACAATAGGGTATGAAATGAGAACGAACAAGTAGGTGGAATGTCAATATCAGCGACATTCGTAATCCAGTCAGAATTTGACTGTCTTCACTGCTACTAGATCTGGCAACAATAAGACACAAAATGAAAACCTACAAACTCACCTAGGATAGGTGGAAGGTCAAAACTACGTTGTCTGATATCAATAATCAGCTCTACCAGCAACGCCAAAAGACGCTAGAACCACAGTTTACAGTTGAGACGTTTATCTAAACATGATTGATCGTCTCCTGCATTGCATCGTAAACAGAACACTTGGTTTCTGCAAAATTTGAACGGCACGACGCCATTTTACACAGAGGTGATACACCACAGAACATGGTTTTGATTGCGGCCCAAAATACCAGCTTGTGAGGCAACCATTCAGGTATCTAGTCCAGCTGTTACTCAGGCTCAGTCGCTTTCTGTAACGGAGAAAACAATGTCCACAATTAGGATACGCCCCCCAAGCTGTTTACAGACGTTATCCCGTATATTTTGCTAGTGCGCTAGCTGACGTTGTGCGATTGTAGTTGTACAGGTACCGTTACGAAGCCTAGACAATGGTGCGTATATCGGACATGTTTCACTGTCTCTTCGTGCAGGTTACCAGAGAAAACAGCGATTGTAACTCAAATTACCGGGGAGTGTCCACAACTAAGTACACCTACCCTACATCTACTGTAAACATAGTATGATACTGCGTCTAGAGACACAAGACTTAGTCTGTAGCGATGCATTATGCCAAGTTTCGTCTTTCGAACGTCTGTCTAGAGCATGTTAGTAGCAAAATCAAAGTGCGCTAAGGGTGACGTCACTTGGCGAGTACACTCGCCAAGCCTAAAAAATAGATTTAACACTAGAAGAAGCCGTTGTACGGGCTTCAAACTTAGCAATTACATTCAACCAATCATAGAGAACAACGTCATGATTTCTTTGCATTTTTTGGTTGCAACCTTCGAAATCTCCATGTCGTTCCTCTTTGTCGATTCCGACGATATTCTCTATTGGAGAAAGATGAAGAAGAAGGCGTAGAGAGTCTGATCGTGCTTGATTGGCGAGTTTCCGACACGTAGTTTGACATTTTCACTTTGGCCGAAATCGGCCGTCCAGCACACCGAGAGGAGGATTGGGAGGAGGTTAGCGAAGTTTCGGATGAGAAGAGATATTGTTTCGTAATTCCTAGGTTTGTCTAAACGTGGTTGGGAGTGCTGTTTCGTTACTCAACGGATTTTTTTCTTTCAAGCGTTGTCACACTTCCGGTCGCTTTGTTGTTGGCAACGGAACCGGATGTCTGCAAGAATGCACCGTCGCGCTAGTTAGTAGAACGGCGTAGGTGAATACAAGATGTCTCTACGTACAGAAGGTTTGCTGTTGCACACTTTTTGCGGCATTTGGGGGTCATTTCAGGTCATTTCAGGTCATTGCGCACGGTCTGGTCAGAGAAGTGGTCAGGGCGTTGTCGCTGTCGAACAGAAGCTCAAAGCTGTGCGCCGTACAAGCAGAGGACGTGCTTTGTTGCGAGTAATAGTTTGTAGATAGTGTAGATAGATGTGTACAGTTGGTTATTTCTACTTTGTAAGTAGTTTTACAATAGTTTGTGTATCTTACTACTGTTTCTTCCATAGCCTGATTTTGCACTGTCCCGAGGTAAGCCGGGGTAAGCAATGTTTATAGCCGTGTAGAGTTGAGTCTGTTGCATCTCCAACTTCGTTCTTGTGCCTGTATGGCTTCATTCTAGGTTCTGCGCTAGACCCACAATGTTTAAGAGGCGCTTCCTAGTGGATACCGCAGTAGGCATTGATATCAAACTTTTTGTGCTGGCCGACGGTCAGGTGACGTTGACGACAACCATCGTACGAAGTGGCATGTCTGTAGCTGTCGAGGTAGATTTATAGTGATTTTTATAAGTTCTACATGCGGGAGAGATGCGCCATTGTCAAAATACGTGCTCAAACAGGGGCCTAGCTAGCTAGCTGTCCGTGGACAGAGGCTGCAGGTACCTTCTATGGCGGTAATGAACGGGTTGCTGTAAAACGTAGACTGCAGACCACGGAATGGGAACCTTGGCGGTCTGAAACGCATGCGCACATAGACTACCTACTTATATACACATACCTTCACGTGTTGATGTTTCCGGCCTTGCACTTCAACTGTTGGCAGTGAGAATTTCATGTTCCATAAAACAATACGGCTAAGCCTCTTCGAAGCTGCTTCTATCTCGATCTCAATTGCATGTGACAACTAAAGTGAATTCGAAACTAGGCGACCAAACAGCCTAGGTTTCTCCATCAGAGTTTGTTTGTAAAATGTTTCTGTTGATATTGTGCATGTGGTGGAAGCACGAGTTGAAAACAAGATAGCGACCTACTTGAAAGAAAGTCGGTGACCTGTTGTCTCTCTCATATCTTTTTATCTTTGTGTCTCCCGTCTTTCGGTTTTAGAATCTCTAGAGGAGATAGGCAGCTATACTCGCTTTCGACCAACATTTGTTGCACTTGCAGCGCATCGCAGTCGAATACAGGAGATATTGCCCGGTATCAGACAATGAAGCATTAATTAATTAATTAATATTGCTAGGACAGTGAAGGTCATGGAAATTGCTGCATTGTAGTTTTTTATTAGTGTAAGAATGGTGCGGGAAGCACATTGTCTACATGCAACGTACTGGTGGCCGCCTAATTTACTTAGTAGGTGTGGTAATCTGGTCAATGGGTAATCAGGCCATTCAATTTTTGTCATTCTAATATTTGCGTTTCTAATTTTCTTATTTCCAATTTTTAATTTTTTGCAATAAACAGTTATTTAAAATGCCTTATTTTTAAGTTTTTATTTACATTTCAAATTTTAATTTTTAATATTGTATTTCTTATTTTCAATTTCTAAGTTTGTAGTAGTAGCAGTGTCTTTATTTTTACAGGGGAAACCTTCGGATAGGCCGGTCTTCCAGGTACACCCTGCATAAAAATAAACTAAAAACGGACTACTAAAGATCTAACAGCAATATTAACTACAAAATAGTAGAATTTAGGTTCACGTACAAGAAGAATACTAGAAATGGCTAGACTCTAAGAGTGGATGCATTTGTAGCTAAAGTGCTCAGTTTGTTAGCCAGCATCCCCATTTTTCAACTCGCGCTTCCAACTGTCCCTTCTACTGTACCACACACAATATAGCAACAAAAACATTTTACTAACAACTCTGTAGTGCGTTGGTCGCCTCGCCTGCAGCTGGTTTCACTACTACTTTAGGACCGCCCCTAGTCACGGGCGCAAATCTCTAGCTAGACCTAGGCCTACGCGCGCTGCTCGCAACAGATCGAGATCTAGAAGCAGCTTCGAAGAGGCTTAGCTGTGCTGTTTCACTGAACATGATGAGCTACAAATTCTCACTGCCAACATGTCGTTGTTGAAGCGCAAGGCCGGCGGCAGAACATCAAGACGCGAAGGTATAGGCATAAGTATGGACGCATGCGTCTGAGGTCCCAGAGTCCCCATTCCGTAGTCTGCAGTCTGCGTAAGTCTGCAGTCTGCGTTTTACAGAACCCTGCCTAATACTGTACTATCAAGAAGGGCCAGTCATCACTTTCTGCAACCTAATGGAAACACGCAGACTTTGATAGATATCCTCATCTGCAAGAAACCTGCAAGTTCTACAAATTTACGTAAGATATCCATGTTCAGCTAAATTTAATTAAAATGGCGTCTAGGTCAGGAAGCATGCATGCTCTCTAGAAGTTTTAGTTTACTTTGATATTAGAATTATCTGTTTGTTTCATTTGTATGTGATGATTGCTTTAGACTAATAAATAGGATACAGACAGATAAACTTGCCCATGGTTCAATTAATCCAGTATTAAGTGGAAATGAATTCCCTTTGATCGACAGCTACCTATCTCGTATGCATTGAGCTCTCTGCAGAGTCATGATTGACGACTTGTCGTGAGGTATTTACACATGTTAGCAGTTAAATGCCGTTTTGCTTCTAAGCTTACAACTTAAAAATATAAATCTAAAATCATACAAACAACTGTCATATATTTCACATGATCACAACTACCCTATAACAGCATTAATGTCTGTTATCGTGAAATATGGAGATTTGTTGTACATATGGGACGTGAGATGTCACTATCCCAAATAGGTGTTTCAGAAATGATTGCTTTCCATTGCAAATGATTCTACTTCAATCTTTTGTTTCCAACAAAAACTTTGTGATTTGAAAGCTTGAATTAGACTGAAATGTTGCCATGAACGTTGATGGTTTGTGATTGGCTGTCTATCGCCTGTAGTTTACATATGACTAAAAGCTTTGTGATTGTGCCATTTTGACCACACCGGAAGCACCAACCCACCCACCGACACACACACACACACACACACACACACACACACACACACCACACACACACACACACACACACACACACACACACACACACACACACACCACACAACACACACACACACACACACACACACACACACACACACACACACACACACACACACACACACAGAGAAAATGCTTCAATGTCGTTTGAGTACCTTACTTGCATTCTCAGTCATGTCACTTAATTTGCAAAGTTTCATTCTGGCGAGTCACCACATAACTGAAATTCTATTGATACAGTATAGTTACAGTAAAATTATAAGATATGACTGTTAGTTATTTATCTGTAAATAGTCTCTATGATTAGTAAATTAATAAGTTTGTCTTGCTTTAATTGATAGGAAGGCTACATTGACTCGCTCTAAGCGATTGGTTTCAAAATTGTATTGTGCTACATGTTGCTGCACTGTCTAGCTGTGATAATATGCTAGCATCTCAAGTGAGTAAATTTTGTATCTCTTTCTGCAATTTTCTGTGTTTTCTAGGCATGTTAATTACTTGAGTTACAATGAACATTGCATGATAAGGGTCCTGAGAAAACAGTACTGTAAGTAGAGAGAATATCATATACAGATGGCATTGATATTGTCTTGAGTCTTTAGTAGTGTGACATACTTACTACTAGTAGGTGTGCTTGGATGTTTCAGTAAATCCTAGGGTACCGGTTATACACATAATTTCCAATGCATAATACAGCTATTTTGAGTAGAAAGGGCAAGTGATACAAGCCAATCTGTTTTGATGTGCTGAGTAAACACTAGTTTTCTACACTATAAATTTGTCAAGCTTTCGGATTTCTACAACTTTCGGCTAGTTGTATAGTAGTGATAGAAAGGAATTTGGCTCTTAAGCTTCAATAATTAGTAGATTTACGTACAGTAATGATCATGACAGAGTAGTAAAAGGATTAGAAATTTGTGATGACGATAAGTCATTTATATATATATATATATATATATATATATATATATATATATATATATATCTTTTTCTTTTTATTTATTTATTTATTTACCAGGATGGTTTGTTTGTTGTAGTGTCATGAGTGGAAAGTGCATTGCCATGTCAGCAAGACATAATGAAGAAATGATGGTATTGTGTTCTTTTGTTGTGTTACCTAGGAAGATATTAAAAGTAAGCATGTTTACAACTATTCATCTGACAGTACTGTAAATCAAGAAAATTTCGCCATTTAATAAATTGCACCTTTTTGCCTTTCAAACACTTGTCAGATTTTATTTGCCTATGTGAATGAAACGTTTAGACTGCTACTGCTACTGTAATTTTTGACAAGTGTAGCAGTTCAACTGTGGTAACGTATCTGACAGAAAGCCAATGTTCTCTTGAGCTTAGAAACATGATCTCACCTCTTTGTTTTCATTTTTCGTTTGGCTGTCCAGGGGTGTGAAATTTACTGAAGGTACTGAATGAAATGGTGTATTTGAATAGATCATACTGCGATACATTTCAACAAACTAAATACTCTATAACATATGATTTAAACAACAATAATACTGCAACCACCCAACCGGAAAACAGTCACTTTAAAGCAGCGCATTACCAAGGCTTCTGATACAGAAACCATAGTTATTGTGAATGCTGTGAGAAACGTTGTTCGACTAATAGAAGTATTCATGAAGTATTGTACATCATGGAGCATACTGACTTTGTTAGTGCTGCTAAAGAAAATAATAACTAAGAAGACTACCGACAATTGCAATCCTATCAGAATATGGCATTCAACTACGGGAAGTATTCCAGAAGTATCTAATAGACTACCCAGCTGTAGCAGTCCAACAAGATGATCTATGTGATAGCTAGTCTATGCGATACAATAAGTTCGTTGTACTGTCCTACGAGATAACCCATCTCAAAGGCAACGTCTGCAGTTTTAGGTGTCCTTGGTGACAACACCACGCATTTTGTTGATAAAATTGCTTCTGATAGTAACTTCAGTGACACATTTCTCAGACAGACAGGTTGAAAAAGTCTTTGCCGCAGAAAGAAAACGCAAAGTTACAATCACTTCACCTATTTTATGGAATATCTCTATAGTCAAATCTGGAATAGATATAGAGTACAGTAACAGCCAAACCCCTTGGTCGGAAAATTGTGCTAAGACACATCTAAGATGCAGATAAACACAAGCAAAACACAACCTGCTATGCAAACTCGACAGCTAATCAAATGAACTATAGTCGTGTGAAAATGTCATACTTTTCATCATTAAACGGTGTCTGTGTAGTTCTCGTCTTTTATGTGAGGATCAGCAGAAGCTTTCATTGGTTGCAGTGCTAGTTCATCATCATTTGATGGTTTCACTTTTGTAGTAGTTTTACCTATGCTGAAAATAGATACTGCAATGAGCAATTGCAAACTAAACAAACTGTGTTGCACGTGCACCTGCAATAGAAAATGACGATTATGATGAGAATGACACCTCCAACTGCACCAACAACGACACCAATGATCCCGGCAGTTGTTAGAGCAGAATCTGAATCTGAGGGTGTGGTAGGTTGAGAAGTAGTTGGGTTGGTGATAGAGACTTGGCCTAATGACAAACCAATATCTTGAAAGTCTTGTTTTACACTACTAGTGTCAAGAGCCATCACTACTGCAGTTGCAGGAACAGCAGTTCCTCCATCAGGCAGGCTGACTGTGAAATCAACTACAACATCAGATCCATTCTGAGTGATAGATCTAAGGTTGACATCAGCAGCAGTCAAGATGACGGCAGGTCTGCCAATTAATGCCACAGGCTTTGTTAACAACAACCTGATGCTTCATAGCAAATTGATGCTTACTTGCTTGTTGACTGTGAACATGCATCATTTTCAGTGCAGTAAGCAGATACAAATTTAGCAACAACTTGCTTAAACTTGGTTTCATTAAGCTAGAAATAGATTGTTATATTGGGACATACACAAATGTGTTTACCATAACTTTCAAACCTGTTCGGCTGTTACATTGAGAAACGTTACTGTTGTTCCTTCACTGTTAGCCATGGGTGTTGATGCTGTTGTAATACCCGATACAGTTGTTGATTCGTTGGTATGTGGAGTTTCCGATAAAGTTGAAGTCGTTCCTTCACTGTTAGCCATGGGTGTTGATGCTGTTGTAATAGTTGGGTTGGTGATACAGGCTTGGCCTAATGACAAACCAATATCTTGAAAGTCTTGTTTTACACTACTATTGTCAAGAGCCATCACTACTGCAGTTGCAGGAACAGCAGTTCCTCCATCAGGCAGGCTGACTGTGAAATCAACTACAACATCAAATCCATTCTGAGTGATAGATATAAGGTTGACATCAGCAGCAGTCAAGATGACGGCAGGTCTGCCAATTAATGCCACAGGCTTTGTTAACAACAACCTGATGCTTCATAGCAAATTGATGCTTACTTGCTTGTTGACTGTGAACATGCATCATTTTCAGTGCAGTAAGCAGATACAAATTTAGCAACAACTTGCTTAAACTTGGTTTCATTAAGCTAGAAATAGATTGTTATATTGGGACATACACAAATGTGTTTACCATAACTTTCAAACCTGTTCGGCTGTTACATTGAGAAACGTTACTGTTGTTCCTTCACTGTTAGCCATGGGTGTTGATGCTGTTGTAATACCCGATACAGTTGTTGATTCGTTGGTATGTGGAGTTTCCGATAAAGTTGAAGTCGTTCCTTCACTGTTAGCCATGGGTGTTGATGCTGTTGTAATAGTTGGGTTGGTGATACAGGCTTGGCCTAATGACAAACCAATATCTTGAAAGTCTTGTTTTACACTACTATTGTCAAGAGCCATCACTACTGCAGTTGCAGGAACAGCAGTTCCTCCATCAGGCAGGCTGACTGTGAAATCAACTACAACATCAAATCCATTCTGAGTGATAGATATAAGGTTGACATCAGCAGCAGTCAAGATGACGGCAGGTCTGCCAATTAATGCCACAGGCTTTGTTAACAACAACCTGATGCTTCATAGCAAATTGATGCTTACTTGCTTGTTGACTGTGAACATGCATCATTTTCAGTGCAGTAAGCAGATACAAATTTAGCAACAACTTGCTTAAACTTGGTTTCATTAAGCTAGAAATAGATTGTTATATTGGGACATACACAAATGTGTTTACCATAACTTTCAAACCTGTTCGGCTGTTACATTGAGAAACGTTACTGTTGTTCTTTCTCGGTTAGTTGTGGGTGTTGATGCTGTTGTGGTAATACCCGATACAGTTGTTGATTCGTTGGTATGTGGAGTTTCCGATAAAGTTGAAGTTGTTCCTTCACTGTTAGCCATGGGTGTTGATGCTGTTGTAATACCCGATACAGTTGTTGATTCGTTGGTATGTGGAGTTTCCGATAAAGTTGAAGTCGTTCCTTCACTGTTAGCCATGGGTGTTGATGCTGTTGTAATACCCGATACAGTTGTTGATTCGTTGGTATGTGGAGTTTCCGATAAAGTTGAAGTTGTTCCTTCACTGTTAGACATGGGTGTTGATGCTGTTGTAATACCTGATACAGTTGTTGATTCGTTGGTATGTGGAGTTTCTGATAAAGTTGAAGATACCGATGTAGTAGTATTAGGAAAAGAAACCATACTGTTGATAAAGACGTGGCCTAATGTCAAACCAACAGCTTGAAACCTTTGTCTTGCGCTGCTAGTGTTAAGAGCCAGCACTACTTTAGATGCAGCAACAGTACCTCCTCCATCAGGGAGGCTGACTGTAATGCAGACTAGAACATCAGGTCCATCCGGAATAGTACGTATAATGTTGACATCAGCAGCAGTCACATTGATAGCAGTTCTGCCAATTAATGCAACAGGTTTTGAGAACAACAACCTACTATGCTTTATAACAAAATTGGTGTGGTTACCTGTTTGTTGACTGCATGTCACTTTCATTGCAGTGCACAGATAGGAGTTCAGCAACAACTTGCTTAAAAGTAGTTTTGTTAAACTAGAAATAAATTGCTACAGTGGAACATACACAGATGTGTTTGCCATAACTTTCAAACCTGTTCGACTGTTACATTGAGAAATGTTACTGTTGCTTTTTCATGGTTAGCTGTTGGTATTGATGTAGTTGTTGGTTTGCTGGCATTTGCAGTTGTTGGATAAGGAGTTTCTGATAAAGTTGAAGTTGAATGTTAAGTTATTATATATGTTTGTTAATTTGTGGAAATTTAATGCTCGTATGATACAAAGTGATTAATGTTAGATGCTAATGTTATTGCTTGGGATTTGCCGATTTTGTCTGTTAGTAGTTTGTTACAAATAAATAAATAAATAAATAAATATATTTGTCATCAGGATTAGATGCTTCTTGTTTGGATATGGTTGAAATTCAGGGACAAGTTGTGATGAAAGATCGGCTTTGTCAGCAGGTATCGAGTGTCCTTCCAGCCACTTTCCCAATCTTCTGTTGCTTCACAAAAATCATTGCTGTCACACTTTGATGGAATTCAATTGGAGGCTTTGAAACAAGGGTGTAGCATCAGAGACAGAGAAAGGATAAATACTATAGCTTCTCCTTATGCTGGAGCCTGGTTAAGGGCAACACCAAACAGAAATCTCAGCCTGGCTATGCTTCAGCATGAATAATTTATAGTTGCCATCAGGTTGTGGTTGGGCATTCCTATATTCCCTGCAGCAAATTCCAACAACGCTTTAATGTGTATGTGGTCAAGTCATGACTGCTTGGTGATCATTTGTTAGGTTGCAGCTATGACAGTATACCATAATTGTTGAAATGTCACAATGCTATACGTGATATACTGTGGCATGCACTACTTTCTGACAACAAATCTTGTACGTGTAGAAGAGAACAGTACTGTTCTGCTAATAATCAATCTTGCCCTGGTGACATTTATCATCCAGACTTCTTTAATGGGAACCCAGCTTGTTTTGACATCAATGTCCGCAATTCATTGCAATCACATTTTGTCTGCGCTGCTGCTATTGAAGCCTGTGCAACTGAAAATGCTGGAGAAATGGAAAAAGACGAGAGACACGAGTTTAATGTGACTCAATGTGGAGTAGATATCTTTCCCATCTCTATAGGAAGTTTGGATATTGACTCAGGCCAGTCATAGGTCTCTGAAACTATTGCTTTGAAATCAACAACGTTCACTAGGACTACTTTGAATCAAGCTCTCCAAAATCGATCTGAACAGTTATTGGTTAAACGTTGGGAGTACAAAGCAAAATCAATTCTTAAGGAGAATTGCATTGGAGCATGATCTTGCGTTTTGGGATGCTTTTCTTCTCTTGATGACACTATGATGTATTGGTAAGATTTAAGTTGGGGAGGGGATGGCTAGATGTGGGTGTTAAAGACATATACAACGTCGTTCTGGATATGACATACCGGTAATATGTATGTATGTATGTATGCTAAAGTTGACAAGATTGTAGAAAAGAGATCAATGAGGCACAATTGCCATCGAGTATGTCGTTCTCGAATTGGACTATTTGCACATGAACATGCTCACAAAAGACAAAATCAAACAACTGCTGAACAGAAGTAGTGACTTCATCTGTTGAGTAGCGAAAAAGAAGAGGTATGTATATACAATAAGCCGATAAAGCTATTCTTGGTTAACATATTTTGAATTATGTATACACCTCACTTAGAGAGTAGTAAACGTACTTTCTGTTGTAAACACTGGCGTTGAAGTAAGTACTAAACAACAAAATATCAATAAGCCAATACGCTATAGATTGCTCACTTGGAGTATGTATACTTCATAATATGTATAAAGCAGCAAACGTACCTTCTGTTGTAAACACTGGTGTTGACGTAGATACTAAACAACAACATCAATAGCCAATAACCTTATTTGGAGAATGTATTAACTACTAAGCTGTGTTTTTACGCTGTTGATTTCTACAGCTATGAGCCTTCAAACCACACTAGGATTGTCCTCAAGAAAATAAGAATTATTTAGCAGCTATTTTTAGCGAGCTAATAAAATCTATCTAGAAGATCGTTACGCGAATGAATCGAAAGTCAAGCTCAAGGTGCAATAATGTCCATGGACAGGTAGCCACTGTGATAAATTTCCAAAAGTCTCTCCATCTTCAGAGTACATGTAGTAGTGTACCACTGACGACAAAAGTTTGCAGTTGTTGGTGTCCCATGCTGGTGCAGATGGCGTAGCTAGAGGCACTGCTTGTGATGGCGGTGGGCCCGGGGTTGCAAAAACCTGAACATCTGAACTTGTGTCTGAATACTACCGCTCAAGGATACTAAACTGAGTTTGTAAGCTAGCTAGTACCAGATGCAGAGGCCGGGCATCACCATGGTCGAGCTACTGTGCGCACCAAACCCAACCACTTGCAACAACAGGGCCATCACACCTTGCTTAGACACATCTAGTCTTAGATCTGTACCTGACTTCGAATTCGTTTTCACAAAATAAAGAAGTAAAGTAAAGAGACCGAGTGTAAACGAGAGCATCGCACCAAGATTTCACCCAAAAACGACAACAAAAGCAGTAGCTAGGGATGTAATAAGAGAAGTCAGTTATAATAGGGTAATTGAACCCAGCTGGTCTCGCCATGCATGTGGAGGTGTTGAGTCTGTAGACAAGTGGGTTCATATGGCGTGCTACCAATGCCAAAACAATTGCTGCAGCACTAATACTCAGCATTAATATAATGAGAAAAAACATTGTGCATAATGCATTATGCATAATGCATTGTGTATAATGCTTTTTGTGTAATGCTTTTATATAAAATGCCTAGTGAATAATGCAGCACTATTACGCAGCACTAATACGCAGCACTAATACGTAGCACTAATACGCAGCACTAATACGCAGCACTAATACGCAGCACTACTGTCTACTCCCCATAAGCTTGAACTCGGAAGTGAGTAATGAAGTAGAGGTCACACCAGGTGTGCTCATTAGAGCACTAAGAGCTGGTCCAGTTGGACCGTGTTATACAATTATCTTAAATGGTTCCAGTTGCTGATCCGTTGGTCTTACAAGATAATTGGATAATAGCCATTGCTCCACCCGTTTGTGTTTGATATGCACAAGTACTATTCTTCCGTTTCGTTTGTAGGAAAGGCTTAGATAATTTGATAAACAGAAATGCCAGACCTAGCGGTTTCTAACGATACCGAGATCATCGCAAAAGTCCAAAAACAGCAGATATTGATGATTTTCAAAGTTCACACTTATGGGGAACAGACAGTAGTACGCAGCACTAACATAATGGTCCGAAACGCGAGGCATTATCACACAAGACTGTTTTTTTGGGTCCACTTCACACACACATCCCGGATATATAGCCCGGATAAGTTTAACTTACACGTGCACGGTAGACCATTCTCACGTGCACGCATGTTGGATCATGCATGATTTAGTAGTTCAAAAAATGTGTTGTTATGCTGACAGATCGTGGGAATTGCGCTTTCTCTGCGAGCAGTTACCACACTCAGTAAACAGCAGTGGCTAGTGAAAGGAGAGCCCCAATATGGGGAATGTTGGTTGCTACAAACCGTTTTCTTTGCAGAAATCGACTTTCTCGAGAAACATTTGACTCCAGAAAAGCTTTTCGTGATGCAACTATTATACAAGACGACAGAGGTTTGTACATTTTGCTAGTTAATTGATATTAGTTAATTAACTAATTATTAATTTATTAGAATACAGTATCTAGTAACATTAAAGCACAATTTATGTATTTATGGTAGTATTTTTGAACCTTAAATGTGATTTAATAAATAGTAATTTATAATTTATATGTGTATATATATACAGTAGTGGACAAAGTATTTGCCAGGCAAGAAATTTCAAGGGTTTTCAGGATGTTTGTGTTTGGGTGGGAGCACAAAATATTAATAAAGCGACTTCTTGGTCAATGTTTGTCATGCAATAGGAAAATCAAGACTAATTGGTACAGAATTGAGTCTAAATCAGTTGGTTGTTGCAATTTAATTAAGATTATTGTTACAACCTAGTTAAAACAGATTAATTAAGTTTACATTACAACTTATCAAAGCATATTCAATGCAAACAATATTACAACCTTTGAAAACAAACTAATTTATCAATTTCTGCTCATATCAGCACTTATTTCCATTCTGTAGTCCAGAATATGATGAAAAATCAACAACAAAAACTACCCGGCAAATACTTTTGTCCACTACTGTATATACTAGTAACTATTGCAGAAGAACCTGTTTATTAATCATGTACTCTGCTGTTACTGAAATTAATTTGTTTGCATAAGAAATGTATGGCAAACAGGCAGGATTACAGGAAGTTGTTGATCCGGACAGTCTGTTGCCACAGAACACAGTTTTTCATTAGCTTACAATACATAGAATCAATCCATGATCCATTTTAACAAAAAAATTAAAACACACACAATGGAGATGCCTATTTCCCTAGTGGGTGCACAGTTTCCTGGACATAAAACTGGAATGACTTGTTCTGAACACTCATTCTGAACACTAATTACAATCTGTTTCTCTCTTTATATCAAGGAATATTAACATAAACAGTTTTCTCAACTCAAAAAATCTTGTATCCTTGTACAGTTTAGATGGCATTAGGGGTATTTGTTTTCAAACTTATTGTCAGATTGTGGTTTCTCCTTGCTCTCTGGTGGATTCGTATGGGGATATTTTGGTTGTAGTTTTGGCTTTCATGAACAAACGTGGAAGTCCTGCTGATGCTGGACGGGTAGAAAAGGACTTGAAGTGTCGTCTAGCTACAGCAATAGGTTGTACTCGAATCTTTTTCTTTTGTTTTCTGACTCCCACCTCTTTACCAAACATGTGTAGAGCAGAAAGCAGTCGCTACTGTGTACCAGGTGAGTGGATTCCTTTGCCTTGTAGTTTTCAATAATTGGAACAAAACCGTTTCTACTGCAGCTATGAAGCTGTCTGTGACATGACTTTCATGCAGTCCGTCCTTGATATCTTTAGTGACCTGTAGTACTCTTTCAATGACGTCCCTTGACTTTTCATAGCTTCCTCTGTTAATTGGTTGTGCTTGATCTCTTTGAAATGTATTGCTAAAATCAATGTTGTCGTCAGCTGCAGTTGCCACTTCAGTTGTTCACAGGAACAAGGAGCAATTTTTTCAAAGGAACGTTTAGTATCTTCGTCAGACCAGTTCATACTGATGGAAGAGACTTTACATGTTCTTCTTCAGCTTTTTGGTGGACACTACTGTAAAAGGAAATGGGTTGGCAGTGCTAATGCCACTGCTGCAAAAAGCTGACGGCCTTGAGGTGAATAAGTTGGGATAGTTTTGACACTGCTTTTGCGATACTTCATTGCTGCTGCAAATTGGTGTTTGCAAGGTTGACTTTGCATTCCGATGGGACAGGTGCACTCACCCAGTTGTAAGTCTACTACCACATTGTATTCTTATCTGACTGACTCACAACAGTCTGGGTCATCTGATGCGACAATGTTGTCAGATGGAATGGTGTACGCTTTTACTCCTGTCACAGTAAATCTTGTAGAGACAAAATGATCTAATCTGTTTGTGGCAACAGATATTAAACGTCGGTGGTAATACAGTTTGCGAGTCTGTGTAAGAAGATTGAACATTTGTACCACATTCCAAGCTTTATTCCTTTGGAAAAGGATGTCTTTTCTGATGCGTATGCTAGCCTCTGAATAATGGTTAGTATAGTTGCCTCGTGTGGGAAAGTTCTTTCGGAAACACACAGCCCATTCTTTCCTTTGTTGCCAGTAATCACCTAGTCTCTTTTTGAATGTCTGAAAAGGGCTTTTGTCTACTTCATGTTTAATTTCAGTCAATGCTTGCTCACTTGGGGCATAAACAAGTTGTTTTGTTAGTGCCATACAGGTAATTCTGTCTGTACCACAGATACCAGAACTTGAGCTCCAAGCCATCTTCATGTAGTTTGTAAAAAATGAAAGACATGTAGGTGTAATTCCGCTTGAGGCCATGTACTCTTTAGAGCAATCCGTTCGCTTGCACATTCATCTGTCAATAATGCTAGTGGTCCAAGATTTGGACCTCTTCCAAAAAAATGCACACTTGGGCAGTATGTGGCACAGTGCTGTAAACCCTGCTGACAAGGTAACAGCATCTTCACTGGATGTCATAACTGCAGCAAGTGGTAGAGCTCCTACTGATGTGTCGCAGCTAAGTATGAACACAGCTGTGTTCAAGTTATCAAGACTGGCTGTTGAGTCACAAAAGACTAGCTTTGCACTTTGTGTGACCATTTCATGGACTCTGGCCATGAGAGGAGTGACTAGAGCTAAAAGGAAGGGCATGGCATCAGTCTTTCTGGTTTTTGGTTTAGGTTCATCCATGTTCATTGCAGCTGCTGCTTCATAAGGTTGAAGAAATACTCGCCCACCCTCTTTTTCATGTTCCTTGTTGTATCATTGTACTTCCTCGAGCAGTCACTCAAACACAGCCTCTCCATCTTCTGGTCCAATGTTGTCTGATCGCCATTTTCTAAAGAGGCGTTGAATGTCTCGTACATTTGGGGTTATGGCTCTGTCGGCAAGAGTGCTCTCAACTACTCGTGGATCACTTTTCAGTTGGAGTTGGGTCAAGTATTCATGTTTTGCAGAGGCAGCAGAGCTGCCAGACTCAAAGAGACTAATTTTCGCTTTTTTTCACAGCTTCTGTGACTGGCCTAAAGCTGAGCGCATGACTACTGTGGATTGGGTGATATGTGATTGTTAAGGCAAGATATTCAGGGTGGTCTGAGATTCTAGATGCCTCAGGTGGGTATACCCTAACTATTAAAGTGCTAGGACACATTGACTTTTTGTCTTGTGTGGAACAATGTATGGTGGTTTTCTTTAGTTTGCACTTCCTTTCTGTGGACATTTGTGACAGAGTTTTTTGTTTCCTGTAATGATGACAATGACGAACAGTTTTAAAAAGGAGCCGCCATCCTTTCGCTTTGAAACCTGTAGTGATTCGATAGGTGGTTTTTGAAACTTCTTCAAAATGTGTAATCCACTGGACAGCTGCAGTGTCACAATTGGCACTTGTCCATGCTTCTAGAGTAAAGTTGCTTGTTTCAGCTCCTAGGAAACTTTCCAATTCATGCTGACAATATGAGTCAACAAAATAGTTGTACCGCTGAGGGATCAAGGGTATAATACTGGTAGGGAGGCCTGAATTAGATTTGCATTCTTGTTTGGTATCAAGTGGGTGCTCTAGATTGGCTTCACTGGTAGTTTGAAATTGTTGAAGTGTGTTTGTGCTTAAAGTGCATCTCTTCACACAAACTGACTGTTGTTCTACTACAGACATGAAGGTTTCACTGACATTGTCAGCTTCTATACTCTGTGAATGATTCTCATTGGAAGTGCACCAGGTTACATTAGAAAAGAAAAGATTCCTCTTGCCAGCTGAAATGGCCTTAGCGAGAGTGAAATTTTTCTACCAACTTTGTTTGCTTTTTGTCAGGCATATAGCAGGAGGGCCAATCAGTAGTTGCTTTGCATGGTGAAGCTGCTGAAGAGTTACATTTTCTCCTGAAACTTTGGTCTTGAAAGTTTTACTCAGACTTAAGCAAAGTTTCTGGCGTTCAGGTTGCTTGAGATGGTGGCTTTGGATTTGCTGAGACTGCAAGTTTTCATCAGCTAATATGGACTTATCTAGGATATTTGAAATTTTAATTTGATCAGAAAGCAGCCATACTGCTAAGGTATTCGTCAGGTAGTGAGTATAAGGGCTTGGTTGAAGCAGGGTTCTCCCCAGGGCGTTTGAGCGTAGCGTTGGGCTACGCTTGAATTTCTACTTCACTCTCAGAGATCAGTGATTTGAGATTGTCTAGATATGCTCCAAATATGGGATAGCAAGTGCATGTGAAGGAAACATAATCTTAATGATGTAATTTGCATGTTTAGAACCTGCTTACTAAGTAGGCGGCTTGAAGAAAGCCAATACTGAATAGGACCGTTGATTGACCACTTTGCAAAAATAGTTCCAGTCAGATTCCAACGGCTGTGCCACTTCAAAGTGCAAATTCTTTGCCATACAGAACAAGACGTGATGGCTACAATTGTGAAGAAAAGAGAACCTTTCCTTAGTGTTTCCAAACATTTGTAACCTTGCAGCCATTGCCCAGCTAATGCCTGCTTCCACTGCTGACTGTGAGGGCTTTTCTGAACTGAATAGAATAAAGACACCTCTGAGAAACCCTGTCTGAGCAACAAAATCACAGTGCAGCTGCTGTTTATCTCTATTGAAGGTCCCTGTTTAGAAGACTTTGACTTTAACGCTGCATGTCTGGAGTGGGCTTCCAAGAGGAACAGATGCATTACAATATTGTAACAGAGTCAGCATAATTTCATTATATAGTGGACAGCTTGTAAGATTGAACACAATTTTGCTTACTACTCTCTAACGTAGCAGCAACCTTAGGGTATATACTCAGTCACTGTCTGAAGCAATGATTACGAATAAATAGTATGTCATTGTGTTTATGCATTCAATTGTGTCACGTTGTGTATCTAGCAAGCTTGCACTGCTAGTTAGTAGACTAGTTAACAGGTTTGTCAATGCATGGTTGCAAGTCAAAGCAATATCTTGACTTCAACAGCTGTCCCGTGCTAAATTCATACTCTTCCAACTAATGGGTTACTGATAGCTGACAGCCTGTAAACAACAACTAGTATAGACGATTTTCAGCAGCAAGTCTAATATATTGATAATAGATCAGTATTGCAATTGGGACTTTGTCGTGATGTTATTGGATGGGCGTGGTCTTAGGGAAGGGCTAGCACTACACTTTCCTGAAATCCTGGGGAGAACCCTGGTTGAAGGTAAAGTTTGAGTTTTGCTTTGTCACATAGAAGGACAGCTGTGGTGAACAGATGTGTGCCCACAGATTCTCTGGAGAAAATGCTGCACCTGCCACAAAAACAAAGGCAATAACCCCACAAAGAGAAGAACATGTTTGTATTGGGAAATTTTTGCAATGCCTTGATCATGCGGTCAATATAATAAAGAAGGTGTGTGTGTGTGTGTGTGTGTGTGTGTGTGTGTGTGTGTGTGTGTGTGTGTGTGTGTGTGTGTGTGTGTGTGTGAAAGAAATTCTTCAAGAGAATTCTTCAGAGATACACTTCATAATAAATTAGAACGGGTGAATAAAATATACTTTATCAATTCATACAACGATAAATTAATTAACCAATACTAATCTAATCTGCCGTGCGGAGAACAGGCCAGTAAGCCATTTGTGTCGATTTCTACCAAAAAAATTGCACATGACGTGTCTACACACGCTTAACCTAAAGTCTTCCTCATAACACTACCGTACTCTGCCCGTACAAAGGACGGGTCATGTATCTAGTATATATATATATATATATATATATATATATATATATATATATATATATACACACACATACTAGATATATACACGTATGTATGTATAAGTTTGATAGCCGGCTAGACCGGATCACCCACGAGGCTAAAATTTGGGGTACAGGTATAACTCAGCTTGGGTAAGAACATGGACAGGGTGGTGTCATCTTCCAGCTTTTTCAGTCGGGTCGCCTTTTGGGGGTGCATCATAGAACGATATAATGCTGTTCATCGTTCAAAAAGGAAACTGAATGCTCCTGATAGACTCAATTTGAAGGATGTTCCATTACTTGAACTCAATCTCCTAGGGTAGCTTCGTTTTCTCATAACTAAGAGTGCGATGCTCACTTTCAATATCCATTGTTTGTTCACATGCCATTGTTACGTCACAATGCTATAACTATCCAGCAGTCTGATAGTTACAAGAAACTAGTAGCTGGCTTCCGCGAATATTGGTATTCGCTGGTCTCGACTAGAATTGTTCTGGCTTCGACCTCTGTTGCACATTTCAAGTTTCGTAAGTGCCGAGTGTACGCCATTGTACAGGAAGCCAGTCAAAATCAAGCCTAGTGTGCCGTATCTCTAATTAATTAATTACCTAAGTGTTTCCAAAGGTGCAGGTAAGTGTCATTCCTTGTGCACATGCTTCAGCGCATTAGGATCACGGAACAGACGGGTGGACAGTTTACGTTCATGTAGACAGAAAAGTTGTTGTTCTGTGTACCCAGATTACGCCATACTAGTTTTCAAGCTCCTACTAAACTCGGAAATTTGGAAAGTCTATCTTCGTCACGGTTTACCATTCCTACGGCATGGTGACTTCCTAGGCTTGACTAGTCACCATTCCTGTGACAGAGATCGCCATTTGGCGACTTGGCGACCGGTTTTTCGAACCCTGCAGTTGATGGTGTCCGTTTTCCTACCGTCACCCCAGAATTGTGTCCAGAGAGCTTGCCGTTGACAAAGTGTGCTGTTGCACACTTGTCCAGACCAAACATCTGCACGTCATCAGAGAAGGTACGAACAGTGTGCAACAACCCTTTCCAATAGCCGTAACCAGTTCTGTGTAACTCCACGCTGAGGGAATTAAGAGCTATACAGAAGAGAAGAGGAGATAGTAAATCACCTTGGAAAATACCTCACCTGATCCGCATGAGCCTCGCCTTGACGGTACCGTTCCCGTAGGAAAGTACCATCGATGTCTTCCAACTCTTCATCACACGTGACAGGAACCTGCACAAGACTGGACTAATCTTATGCAACTGAACACATCAGAGTGACCAGCTGTGTGGCACGCTGTCATAGGCTTTCTGGTGTCCACCCAAGCCATGCTCAAAGCTCCTGTGCCTGGTTTTACAGTCCTCTGTAAGCAGTTTGTTAATCAACAGCTGATCCTTTGCACCAAAGAAACCCTGCTGACAACCCTTCTGCTCTGATGCCATGAGGTTTCCCTGAACCAAATTCCCTGCAATCCTCTGTCTGACGACTGAGGTGAGGGTCTTGTAGAAGACAGATAGACACGTGATAGGCCAGTAGTTTTTGGCCTGGTCAGTCTTGTCATTCTTAGGTATCAGGGTGGTTGCTCCCTGAGATAACCAGTTGGGCACAGTGTTTGGGTCCTGAAACAGAAGGTTGTAGTTACAAGTCAAGTCATCATGAAGACACGTGATGTGCTGACACAAAAACCATAAACCTGATCTGGTCCAGGAGACTTCCATATGTATCGCTATGCCCCTCCATGATGGGCAAGTGGGGTCTTTACCCCCATCTGGGCACCCACCAACCCATCAGGTAAGCCCAGCAGGGTACATGTTTCTGTGTAGTTCACACGGCAATCAATGACTAGCCAATTCGATATAGACTGCAGGCATTATGGTGACCGTGAACTTGTGAACAGCAAGCCTGGTGGATATCAATAACCACCAGAAAGCGCTGAACGTCATTGTCAATGGACAGTTCGACACACCACAGTCTCATGGACAATGCTAGAGAAACATGAGGAAGAAAGACAGACAAGTTTCATAATTTACTGTCGTCACTGGGGTTTGGACCCCCAAACCATGGAGTGGTAGCCATTGTCGCTAACCACTAAGCCATTATTATGTGTCGTGCTCAACCAGATCAGTCTGGTTTGTAAAGTCTAGTACCAAGCACCGGAAGCAAACCCTGCTTCAGAAGTACTTAGACCATCACGACTGTCTAGAAAGAAGACATGACTTTACGAAAGATCCGAGTAGATCCCAGAAGCACTGTTTTCTGTAAGTGCTGCTGGTTGTGATGACCTGGAATAATGTCCAGCCACTGTGCAATACCTGCGTGCACTGTGCCCAAAGCTCCCAAGACCACCGGAACCACCAGTGTTCAACAATGCCACATCCGGCTTATCTCCACTCGCAAGTCGCTGTACTTCGCCAACTTCTCAGCATGTTTCTTGCCAATGTTACCATCAGCACGACAGCTGATATCAGTAAGAAGACAAGTGTTTGTCTTCTTATTTCTGAGACAGATGTCTGGACGATTGGCTTTGATGCTCCTGGCAATGGGGATGGTGGTATCCCACATCATAGTAATGTCATCTGTCTCCACAAGCCTATCAGGGTGATGCTGGTACCATCTGCTCTCCACTGGAACCCCAAAATGGCGACAAACATCCCAGTAAATGATGGAGGCCACCTGATTGTGTCGATCAGTGTAGTCCATTGGTGCCAAAGCAATACAGCCTGCCACAATGTGGTCGACTGTTTCCAGGCCTACACTGCACATGTGGCAAGCAGGACTGACATCATGATGTAGAATCTTGCGCTCATAGTACCGAGTCCGAAGAGCTTATTCTCAAGCAGCAACAACCAGTCCCTCAGTTGCAGCAGGAAGAGTCGCTGTCTTTAGCCATCCATAGGTCTCTTTCATGTCCACAGGCGGTTGCTCAGTGAGACGGCGATACTGCCCGTGCATAGGCTTCCTACTCCAGGACCGCACACGAAGAGAACTGCAACACGTATGGTAATGTCTCGCATCTGTTTCAGGCATTTGCTCAAAGCGACCTTCAACCAAGATGGATGCATTCCTATGAAAGCTGTGCGACTTGTCGTCTGAAGCAAGACTCCTCCCCAGCTGTGCGGTAAAGCAATAAGCCATGCACTTGATCGAGTGTAATTGTAATTATAATTATAATAATTAAATTATAACAATTATAATAATAATAACAATAATTGTGTCGTCATCACCCTCTAGGTAGGGTAAGTGGGGTCTTTACCCTCAACTGGGTGCCCACCAACCCGGCAGGTAAGTCCCAGAGAGGCACATGTTTCCGTGTAATCCATAATATGACGCTAGTAACTGGCTTATCGATCATTGATTGCAAGCACTATGAGGATTTTGCCAGCTCTGGACAGCACGCCCGGTAGATATCAATGACTACCAGGAAAGCACTGATCCTCATAGCCAACAATCTCCATGTCAGATCACAGAAACTCCCCATTATTATCATACACAATGCCTACAGCTGTATTGCATGATGTCTCGGTTGTTGATAATGACCCACTGTAATGAAGAACTAATTCTGGACAGTAACTAACTGAATAAAATATAAATCATACACAATTACATACAGACTAATCTCAAGCAACCACAAGTACTAGATAAGTCACAATACCTTCGCAAGAAGGTGGATTTCCATCCCACTCTCCATTTGGCTGGCAGGTTAAGTTTGAGTGACCAACAAGAAAGTAGCCATCGTCACAACCAAAGTGCACAGTTGTATTGCAAACACTGTCGTTAGTAGACATACTGCCATGCATGGGACAATGCAGCACAGGGCAATTTATCACTATCACACATATACTTCAACAAAAACCATAAACTTGACAAAAAAAACTTACAGTGACATGGAGTTGGTGCAACGTGAACTGTTGGTACTATAGTTGATGTAAGTAAACCTGAAGGAACAGGAGTGAGTTCCAATAAAGCCGACATTTGATAAACTGTCTGTACAGCAATAGTTGGTGAAAGAACTACAATGACCGATCGTGATACACTCGCAGATGGGGGAGGTGACGGGACAATTACAAATGATACTGAAGGTATTGTCTGTGTTGGAGCAATTTCTGGTGAAGGAACTGCACTGACCAATGGTGATACATCAACAAATGGAGTAGGAGTTCCTTCACTGACCGATGGTGATACATCAACAAATGGAGTAGGAGTTCCTTCACTGACTGATGGTGATGCATCAACAGATGAAGAAGAAGGTGGTGGCAAAATTACAGGTGCAGGTGAAGATACTGTTAGTAAAGGAACAACGCTGACTACTGATGATGATAAATCCACTGGTGGAGGAGGTGGCGGGACAATTACAAATGGTACTAAAGATATTGTCTGTGTTGGAGCAATCTCTTGTGAAGGAACTGCACTGACCGATGGTGATACATCAACAGATGGAGTCGGAGAAGGCACAATTACAGGTGGCAATGAAGATACTGTCTGCGTTGGACCTGGTGTTAGTGAAGATATTGAAATTTCTACACAACACATCACAAACCATCATGTTAATTCATAGGCCAAGATTATAAAAATAAATGTTGTCCTTTAAATGTAAAGGGAGCTGAACACATTTCCAATTCTGTATCAAAGACTAAGTAATAGCATTATAACATAATTATTGATTAACATTCACAGTAATTATAATTATTACATAACACGTAAGTCTAAATTAAGTGAATACCATGCTAGCTAAGTCTAAAAAATAAAACCTAAAAATAGAAAAATTAGAACAGAACCTGCATGATACTAACAAAGACACGCCAAAAAAGCAGAAGCAGAAACATATACTGCACCACCATAGACCATAAACATAGAAACAAAGACAAGATAAGCAGAGACCAGAGACAGACCAACAGATGCAAACAGACACTATGAACTATACAATATGCTGTCTGCATCGGCTAGTTGTATCCCTCTAAAGTCTCTAGTAGACTCAAAGACCCACAACACCTTGAAACAAAGTAGCTATGTTGTCACAACACCTTGACAACAAGATTGTTGTGCTAACAAACGATATAGAACATGTAGCTATACATGTGTGGTGTGTGGTGTGGTGTGTGTGTGTGTGTGTGTGTGTGTGTGTGTGTGTGTGTGTGTGTGTGTGTGTGTGTGTGTGTGTGTGCATGCATGTGTGTGCATGCGTGCGAGCATGTGTGTGTGTGTGTGTGTGTGTGTGCATGCATGTGTGTGCATGCGTGCGAGCATGTGTGTGTGTGTGTGTGTGTGTGTGTGTGTGTGTGTGTGTGTGTGTGTGTGTGTGTGTGTGTGTGTGTGTGTGTGTGTGTGTGTGAAAGATATACTGTCTGTGTCGGAACTGCTGTTGCTGAAGACGTTGAAATTTCTACACAATACATCACAATTAAACTATCATCTGTTAACAGTCCAGGAAACTGCAAAATGAATGTCCCTCCTCTAATTAAAGAAAGCACAACAGTGAACACCATTTCCAATGTCTATCAAAGGTTATGTAATAACATTATAACTTCATTATTAAGTGAAATTAACAGTAATAATTATTGTTGCATAACAAATGAGTCAAAAGTAAAAGCCATGATCATAAAATAAAACGTAAAAAACAGAAGAAATTAACTTTAAAAACAAAACCTGAAACATGCAAAGATACAGACAGGGAAGCTTGGACACCCAGCCCCAGCTAAAAGAATAAAGAGTACACAGCATTTTACCAAAGTAATTAACAGTATATATAGCTGTACCATTACATGCACTGCTTGTACGATTGTATACTCTGAACACAAACCACACAAGAGTACATAAACAAATTTCAGGACACAAAGTTTGTTCATGAAGTAGCCGAACTGTATTTTTAAGCATAGGAATTTAATGGTGGGGCCAAACGGCTATGGACACCCAATACTTTTCCTAGCTCACTGCATTACTCCCACATGGAATATAAGTCTAGCAATTACGTATACGTTGCACAAGATTGTAGTATTTTCTAAACCTCGATACCAGCAAAATGCATCATTCTACCTTAGTTCCAGAACCATTCTGATACCCACGTTCAAAGTTTACAGAAGCATGCGCGAATGGCCAGATACGCGCGCGATCAATGTGACGTCATGACATTGTCTGCTTGACATGTTACCCCTAGTGTACGAGCGTTTCAGTAGCATAGACAAATTCGACGACTTCTGCAAGCTCTCGTACCTGCATCTTCGGAAAGCAAAAACAGTAGTGCGGGTAGACCGATTCCGTGTTCTGCAGTTGTTTATTTTAGTCTAGCCAGAAATGTTGTTTTGCTGTCTTGTTCTTGATTCTCACCACTACAAGTCGAAGCCATATCGAAGAGCTTATATTTCCTTTTAACAATTAAAATTCTCTATATGACTCAGTGCCACTACTGATTTACTGAGAACAGTACATCAAGTAACTCTCAAGGGAAAACCCCACACCCCACGTGGTTTCCTATGGCTAGCTGTGTTAGTCTCTGGAACGCACCTGGTAAACTTTGTTATTGTAGCGCGTGGTATCATTCCACTAGATTTCAGCTGGACATGCAGAAATTTTTGGTCTGAACAAACTTTCTTAGTAGCACTAGGAGACGCATGAGCTTCTGGACGTACATGGTCTAACATTAGTTCTTTTGATAGAAAACACGCAGGCAGCTTACTGGGAAAAAGCTGTTTGTTTTGCCACTTCCTACGCCCACCGTTTGCAAGATCTGGCTAGTAGTTTTTATTTGTCTCAATTCAAGATGGTCAGATTCTTCGTTTCCTTTGAACAGCATAGAAAAGGATCTAAATAGGCAGTTGCCGTCACCTTCAACTAGGATTGGCTGCGAATTTCTTGTTTCATTCGGGAGAAGCTGCTGCGCAATGGCGTCTCATCGATGCTGTTGACTTGGATTTTTTGGTGTAGCATATGAAGGCTAGGAGTGACCACAATCGTTTGAAAAATTATACGCGACTGCAGGTCTTTGTTGGGTTTGTCTGGAGCTGATAGCAGAGACCAATCAGTCCGAAAAAAATGATGAGAATGGCAATGACTCGCAATAGATTGCGAGGTGATACGTTGTTAAACGATATATATATACAAAGGTGCTACGTGGGCGGCAACGTCGCAGGGTGACACGTCGCAGGGTGACACTAAATGGTAAACGTAGAAGAGGCAACATGTAACACAAAACATCTGAGAACGTGGTTCGCATCCAAGAGCCGCTGCCACGAAAGACTAGAAACTACAATTATTTCTAGTCGTCAAACTGGCGACCACACTGTTCGTTTAGTCGCCAGCCATCTAGAAGTGGTCGCCATATGGCGACTCGGCGACCGGATTTTTCGAACCCTGATTGACGCCAAAAGCTTGCAGTTGTTGGTGTCGCATGCTGGTGCAGATGGCGTAGCTAGGCATGCACTGCTTGTGATGGCGTTGCATGGGGTTGCAGTAGGCCGAACACCTGAACTTGTGTCTGAATACTGGTATACCGCTCAAGGATACAAAACTGAGTTTTTACGCTATAGCTAGTACCTGCAGATGGAAAGGGCATCGCCATGGTCGAGCTACTGTACGTGCGCGCCAAACCCAACCACTTGCAACAACAGGGCCATCACACCTTGCATAGAGACATAATATTAGATCTGTACCTGACTTCGTTTTCATGAAATAAAGAAGTAAAGTAAAGAGACTGAGTGAAAACGAGAGCATCGCACCAAGACTTCACCCAATAACGACAACAAAAGCAGTAGCTAGGGATGTATAAGCGAAGTCATTTTATAGGATAATTGCATGAACCCGGCTGTATTTGAGGTGTTTAGTGTAGAGAGTCCTTCAATATGGTCAATAAATCATCCAATTACTGTAATAGGTGATGCATGTCTTAGGGTTAGGGTTAGGGTTAGGGTTATGGGGTTAGGGTTAATTGTTGAAGTGTGTTTGTGCTTAAAGTGCATCTCTTCACATAAACTGACTGTTGTTCTACTACAGACATGGAGGTTTCACTGACATTGTCAGCTTCTGTACTCTGTGAATGACTCTCATTAGAAGTGCACCAGGTTACATTAGAAAAGAAAAGATTCCTCTTGCCAGCTGAAACGGCCTTAGCGAGAGTGAATTTTTTCTACCAACTTTGTTTGCTTTTTGTCAGGCATATAGCAGGAGGGCCAATCAGTAGTTGCTTTGCATGGTGAAGCTGCTGAAGAGTTACATTTTCTCCTGAAACTTTGGTCTTGAAAGTTTTACTCAGACTTAATTAAGCAAAGCTTCTGGCGTTCAGGTTGCTTGAGATGGTGGCTTTGGATTTGCTGAGACTGCAAGTTTTCATCAGCTAATATGGACTTATCTAGGATATTTGAAATTTTAATTTGACCAGAAAGCAGCCATACTGCTAAGGTATTCGTCAGGTAGTGAGTATAAGGGCTTGGTTGAAGCAGGGTTCTCCCCAGGGCGTTTGAGCGTAGCGTTGGGCTACGCTTGAATTTCTACTTCACTCTCAGAGATCAGTGATTTGAGATTGTCTAGATATGCTCCAAATATGGGATAGCAAGTGCATGTGAAGGAAACATAATCTTAATGATGTAATTTGCATGTTTAGAACCTGCTTACTAAGTAGGCGGCTTGAAGAAAGCCAATACTGAATAGGACCGCTGATTGACCACTTTGCAAAAATAGTTCCAGTCAGATTCCAACGGCTGTGCCACTTCAAAGTGCAAATTCTTTGCCATACAGAACAAGACGTGATGGCTACAATTGTGAAGAAAAGAGAACCTTTCCTTAGTGTTTCCAAACGTTTGTAACCTTGCAGCCATTGCCCAGTTAATGCCTGCTTCCACTGCTGACTGTGAGAGGGCTTTTCTGAACTGAATAGAATAAAGACACCTCTGAGAAACCCTGTCTGAGCAACAAAATCACAGTGCAGCTGCTGTTTATCTCTATTGAAGGTCCCTGTTTAGAAGACTTTGACTTTAACGCTGCATGTCTGGAGTGGGCTTCCACCAGGAACAGATACATTACAATATTGTAACAGAGTCAGCATAATTTCATTATATAGTGGACAGCTTGTAAGATTGAACACAATTTTGCTTATTACTCTCTAACGTAGCAGCAACCTTAGGATATATACTCAGTCACTGTCTGAAGCAATGATTACGAATAAATAGTATGTCATTGTGTTTATGCATTCAAATGTGTCACATTGTGTATCTAGCAAGCTTGCACTGCTAGTTAGTAGACTAGTTAACAGGTTTGTCAATGCATGGTTGCAAGTCAAAGCAATATCTTGACTTCAACAGCTGTCCGTGCTAAATTCATACTCTTCCAACTAATGGGTTACTGATAGCTGACAGCCTGTAAACAACAACTAGTATAGACGATTTTCAGCAGCAAGTCTAATATATTGATAATAGATCAATATTGCAATTGGGACTTTGTCGTGACGTTATTGGATGGGCGTGGTCTTAGGGAAGGGCTAGCGCTACACTTTCCTGAAATCCTGGGGAGAACCCTGGTTGAAGGTAAAGTTTGAGTTTTGCTTTGTCACATAGAAGGACAGCTGTGGTGAACAGATGTGTGCCCACAGATTCTCTGGAGAAAATGCTGCAACTGCCACAAAAACAAAGGCAATAACCCCACAAAGAGAAGAACATGTTTGTATTGGGAAATTTTTGCAATGCCTTGATCATGCGGTCAATATAATAAAGGAGGTGTGTGTGTGTGTGTGTGTGTGTGTGTGTGTGTGTGTGTGTGTGTGTGTGTGTGTGTGTGTGTGTGTGTGTGAAAGAAATTCTTCAAGAGAATTCTTCAGAGATACACTTCATAATAAATTAGAACGGGTGAATAAAATATACTTTATCAATTCATACAACGATAAATTAATTAACCAATACTAATCTAATCTGCCGTGCGGAGAACAGGCCAGTAAGCCATTTGTGTCGATTTCTACCAAAAAATTGCACATGACGTGTCTACACACGCTTAACCTAAAGTCTTCCTCATAACACTACCGTACTCTGCCCGTACAAAGGACGGGTCATGTATCTAGTATATATATATATATATATATATATATATATATATATATATATATATATATATATATACATACTAGATATATGTATGTATGTATAAGTTTGATAGCCGGCTAGACCGGATCACCCACGAGGCTAAAATTTGGGGTACAGGTATAACTCAGCATGGGTAAGAACATGGGCAGGGTGGCGTCGTCTTCCAGCTTTTTCAGTCGGGTCGCCTTTTGGGGGTGCATTGTAGAACGATATAATGCTGTTCATCGTTCAAAAAGGAAACTGAATGCTCCTGATAGACTCAATTTGAAGGATGTTCCATTACTTGAACTCAATCTCCTAGGGTAGCTTTATTTTCTCATAACTAAGAGTGCGATGCTCACTTTCAATATCCATTGTTTGTTCACATGCCATTGTTACGTCACAATGCTATAACTATCCAGCAGTCTGATAGTTACAAGAAACTAGTAGCTGGCTTCCGCGAATATTGGTATTCGCTGGTCTCGGCTAGAATTGTTCTGGCTTCGACCTCTGTTGCACATTTCAAGTTTCGTAAGTGCCGAGTGTACGCCATTGTACAGGAAGCCAGTCAAAATCGAGCCTAGTGTGCGGTATCTCTAATTAATTAATTACCTAAGTGTTTCCAAAGGTGCAGGTAAGTGTCATTCCTTGTGCACATGCTTCAGCGCATTAGGATCACGGAACAGACGGGTGGACAGTTTACGTTCATGTAGACAGAAAAGTTGTTGTTTCTGTGTACCCAGATTACACCATACTAGTTTTTAAGCTCCTACTAAACTCGGAAATTTGGAAAGTCTATCTTCGTCACGGTTTACCATTCCTACGGCATGGTGACTTCCTAGGCTTGACTAGTCACCATTCCTGTGACAGAGATCGCCATTTGGCGACTTGGCGACCGTTTTTTCGAACCCTGCAGTTGATGGTGTCCGTTTTCCTACCGTCACCCCAGAATTGTGTCCAGAGAGCTTGCCGTTGACAAAGTGTGCTGTTGCACACTTGTCCAGACCAAACATCTGCACGTCATCAGAGAAGGTACGAACAGTGTGCAACAACCCTTTCCAATAGCCGTAACCAGTTCTGTGTAACTCCACGCTGAGAGAATTAAGAGCTATACAGAAGAGAAGAGGAGATAGTAAATCACCTTGGAAAATACCTCACCTGATCCGCATGAGCCTCGCCTTGACGGTGCCGTTCCCGTAGGAAAGTACCATCGATGTCTTCCAACTCTTCATCACACGTGACAGGAACCTGCACAAGACTGGACTAATCTTATGCAACTGAACACATCAGAGTGACCAGCTGTGTGGCACGCTGTCATAGGCTTTCTGGTGTCCACCCAAGCCATGCTCAAAGCTCCTGTGCCTGGTCTTACAGTCCTCTGTAAGCAGTTTGTTAATCAACAGCTGATCCTTTGCACCAAAGAAACCCTGCTGACAACCCTTCTGCTCTGATGCCATGAGGTTTCCCTGAACCAAATTCCCTGCAATCCTCTGTCTGACGACTGAGGTGAGGGTCTTGTAGAAGACAGATAGACACGTGATAGGCCAGTAGTTTTTGGCCTGGTCAGTCTTGTCATTCTTAGGTATCAGGGTGGTTGCTCCCTGAGATAACCAGTTGGGCACAGAGTCTGGGTCCTGAAACAGAAGGTTGTAGTTACGAGTCAAGTCATCATGAAGACACGTGATGTGCTGACACAAAAACCATAAACCTGATCTGGTCCAGGAGACTTCCATATGTATCGCTATGCCCCTCAATGATGGGCAAGTGGGGTCTTTACCTCCATCTGGGCACCCACCAACCCATCAGGTAAGCCCAGCAGGGTACATGTTTCTGTGTAGTTCACACGGCAATCAATGACTAGCCAATTCGATATACACTGCAGGCATTATGGTGACCGTGAACTTGTGAACAGCAAGCCTAGTGGATATCAATAACCACCAGAAAGCGCTGAACGTCATTGTCAACGGACAGTTCACCACACCACAGTCTCATGGACAATGCTAGAGAAACATGAGGAAGAAAGACAGACAAGTTTCATAATTTACTGTCGTCGCTGGGGTTTGAACCCTCAAACCATGGAGTGGTAGCCATTGTCGCTAACCACTAAGCCATTATTATGTGTCGTGCTCAACCAGATCAGTCTGGTTTGTAAAGTCTAGTACAAGTACAGGAAGCAAACCCTGCTTCAGAAGTACTTAGACCATCACGACT
Organism: Corticium candelabrum; assembly: GCF_963422355.1. NCBI lineage: Eukaryota > Metazoa > Porifera > Homoscleromorpha > Homosclerophorida > Plakinidae > Corticium > Corticium candelabrum. Next base: position 5,758,894 of record NC_085095.1, read on the forward strand.
GTCTAGAAAGAAGACATGACTTTATGAAAGATCCGAGTAGATCCCAGAAGCACTGTTTTCTGTAAGTGCTGCTGGTTGTGATGACCTGGAATAATGTCCAGCCACTGTGCAATACCTGCGTGCACTGTGCCCAAAGCTCCCAAGACCACCGGAACCACCAGTGTTCAACAATGCCACATCCGGCTTATCTCCACTCGCAAGTCACTGTACTTCGCCAACTTCTCAGCATGTTTCTTGCCAATGTTACCATCAGCACGACAGCTGATATCAGTAAGAAGACAAGTGTTTGTCTTCTTATTTCTGAGACAGATGTCTGGACGATTGGCTTTGATGCTCCTGGCAATGGGGATGGTGGTATCCCACATCATAGTAATGTCATCTGTCTCCACAAGCCTATCAGGATGATGCCGGTACCATCTGCTCTCCACTGGAACCCCAAAATGGCGACAAACATCCCAGTAAATGATGGAGGCCACCTGATTGTGTCGATCAGTGTAGTCCATTGGTGCCAAAGCAATACAGCCTGCCACAATGTGGTCGACTGTTCCCAGGCCTACACTGCACATGTGGCAAGCAGGACTGACATCATGATGTAGAATCTTGCGCTCATAGTACCGAGTCCGAAGAGCTTCTTCTCAAGCAGCAACAACCAGTCCCTCAGTTGCAGCAGGAAGAGTCGCTGTCTTTAGCCATCCATAGGTCTCTTTCATGTCCACAGGCGGTTGCTCAGTGAGACGGCAATACTGCCCGTGCATAGGCTTCCTGCTCCAGGACCGCACACGAAGAGAACTGCAACACGTATGGTAATGTCTCGCATCTGTTTCAGGCATTTGCTCAAAGCCACCTTCAACCAAGATGGATGCATTCCTGTGAAAGCTCTGCGACTTGTCGTCTGAAGCAAGACTCCTCCCAAGCTGTGCAGTAAAGCAACAAGCCATGCGCTTGATCGAGTGTAATTGTAATTATAATTATAATTATAATTATAATTGTAATTTAGTAATTATAATTATAATTATAATTGTAATTTAGTAATTATAATTATAATAATTAAATTATAACAATTATAATAATAACAATAATTGTGTCGTCATCACCCTCTAGGTAGGGTAAGTGGGGTCTTTACCCTCAACTGGGTGCCCACCAACCCGGCAGGTAAGTCCCAGAGAGGTACATGTTTCCGTGTAATCCATAATATGGCACTAGTAACTGGCTTATCGATCATTGATTGCGTGCACTATGAGGATTTCGCCAGCTCTGGACAGCACGCCCGGTAGATATCAATGACTACCAGGAAAGCACTGATCCTCATTGCCAACGATCCCCATGTCAGATCACAGAAACTCCCCATTATTATCACACACAATGCCTACAGTTGTATTGCATGATGTCTCGGTTGTTGATAATGACCCACTGTAACGAAGAACTAATTCTGGACAGTAACTAACTGAATAAAATATAAATCATACACAATTACATACAGACTAATCTCAAGCAACCACAAGTACTAGATAAGTCACAATACCTTCGCAAGAAGGTGGATTTCCATCCCACTCTCCATTTGGCTGGCAGGTTAAGTTTGAGCGACCAACAAGAAAGTAGCCATCGTCACAACCAAAGTGCACAGTTGTATTGCAAACACTGTCGTTAGTAGACATACTGCCATGCATGGGACAATGCAGCACAGGGCAATTTATCACTATCACACATATACTTCAACAAAAACCTTAAACTTGACAAAAAAACTTACAGTGACATGGAGTTGGTGCAACGTGAACTGTTGGTACTATAGTTGATGTAAGTAAACCTGAAGGAACTGGAGTGAGTTCCAATAAAGCCGACATTTGATACACTGTCTGTAGAGCAATAGTTGGTGAAAGAACTACAATGACCGATCGTGATACAATCACAGATGGGGGAGGAGGTGGCGGGACAATCACAGATGGGGGAGGAGGTGGCGGGACAATTACAGATGATACTGAAGATATTGTCTGTGTTGGAGCTCTTGTTGGTGAAGGGACTGCACTGAATGATGGTAATACATCAACAGATGGAGTCGGAGAAGGCACAATTACAGATGGCAATGAAGATACTGTCTGCATTGGACCTGGTGTTAGTGAAGATATTGAAATTTCTACACAACACATCACAAACCATCATGTTAATTGATAGGCCAAGATTATAAAAATAAATGTTGTCCTTTAAATGTAAAGGGAGCTGAACACATTTCCAATTCTGTATCAAAGATTAAGTAATAGCATTATAACATAATTATTGATTAACATTCACAGTAATTATAATTATTACATAACACGTAAGTCTAAATTAACTAAATACCATGCTAGCTAAGTCTCAAAAATAAAACCTAAAAATAGAAAAATTAGAACAGAACCTGCATGATACTAACAAAGACACGCCAAAAAACAGAAGCAGAAACATATACTGCACCACCATAGACCATAAACATAGAAACAAAGACAAGAGAAGCAGAGACCAGAGACATACCAACAGATGCAAACAGACACTATGAACTATACAATATGCTGTCTGCATCGGCTAGTTGTATCCCTCTAAAGTCTCTAGTAGACTCGAAGACCCACAACACCTTGAAACAAAGTAGCTATGTTGTCACAACACCTTGACAACAAGATTGTTGTGCTAACAAAAGATATAGAACATGTAGCTATACATGTGTGGTGTGTGTGTGTGTGTGTGTGTGTGTGTGTGTGTGTGTGTGTGTGTGTGTGTGTGCATGCATGTGTGTGCATGTGTGCAAGCATGTGTGTGTGTGTGTGTGTGTGTGTGTGTGTGTGTGTGCATGTGTGCGAGCATGTGTGTGTGTGTGTGTGTGTGTGTGTGTGTGTGTGTGTGTGTGTGTGTGTGTGTGTGTGTGTGTGTGTGTGTGTGTGTGTGTGTGTGTGTGTGTGTGTGTTAAAGATATACTGTCTGTGTTGGAACTGCTGTTGCTGAAGACGTTGAAATTTCTACACAATACATCACAATTAAACTATCATCTGTTAACAGTCCAGGAAACTGCAAAATGAATGTCCCTCCTCTAATTAAAGAAAGCACAACAGTGAACACCATTTCCAATGTCTATCAAAGGTTATGTAATGACATTATAACTTCATTATTAAGTGAAATTAACAGTAATAATTATTGTTGCATAACAAATGAGTCAAAAGTAAAGGCCATGATCATAAAATAAAACCTAAAAAAACAGAAGAAATTAACTTTAAAAACAAAACCTGAAACATGCAAAGATATAGACAGGGAAGCTTGGACACCCAGCCCCAGCTAAAAGAATAAAGAGTACACAGCATTTTACCAAATTAATTAACAGTATATATAGCTGTACCATTACATGCACTGCTTGTACGATTGTATACTCTGAACACAAACCACACAAGAGTACATAAACAAATTTCAGGACACAAAGTTTGTTTATGAAGTAGCCGAACTGTATTTTTAAGCATAGGAATTTAATGGTGGGGCCAAACGGCTATGGACACCCAATACTTTTCCTAGCTCACTGCATTACTCCCACATGGAATATAAGTCTAGCAATTACGTATACGTTGCACAAGATTGTAGTATTTTCTAAACCTCGATACCAGCAAAATGCATCATTCTACCTTAGTTCCAGAACCATTCTGATACCCACGTTCAAAGTTTACAGAAGCATGCGCGAATGGCCAGATACGCGCGCGATCAATGTGACGTCATGACATTGTCTGCTTGACATGTTACCCCTAGTGTACGAGCGTTTCAGTAGCATAGACAAATTCGACGACTTCTGCAAGCTCTCGTACCTGCATCTTCGGAAAGCAAAAACAGTAGTGCGGGTAGACCGATTCCGTGTTCTGCAGTTGTTTATTTTAGTCTAGCCAGAAATGTTGTTTTGCTGTCTTGTTCTTGATTCTCACCACTACAAGTCGAAGCCATATCGAAGAGCTTATATTTCCTTTTAACAATTAAAATTCTCTATATGACTCAGTGCCACTACTGATTTACTGAGAACAGTACATCCAGTAACTCTCAAGGGAAAACCCCACACCCCACGTGGTTTCCTATGGCTAGCTGTGTTAGTCTCTGGAACGCACCTGGTAAACTTTGTTATTGTAGCGCGTGGTATCATTCCACTAGATTTCAGCTGGACATGCAGAAATTTTTGGTCTGAACAAACTTTCTTAGTAGCACTAGGAGACGCACGAGCTTCTGGACGTACATGGTCTAGTTCTTTTGATAGAAAACTCGCAGGCAGCTTACTGGGAAAAAGCTGTTTGTTTTGCCCCTTCCTACGCCCACCGTTTGCAAGATCTGGCTAGTAGTTTTTATTTGTCTCAATTCAAGATGGTCAGATTCTTCGTTTCCTTTGAACAGCATAGAAAAGGATCTAAATAGGCAGTTGCCGTCACCTTCAACTAGGATTGGCTGCGAATTTCTTGTTTCATTCGGGAGAAGCTGCCGCGCAATGGCGTCTCATCGATGCTGTTGACTTGGATTTTTTGGTGTAGCATATGAAGGCTAGGAGTGACCACAATCGTTTGAAAAATTATACGCGACTGCAGGTCTTTAGTTGGGTTTGTCTGGAGCTGATAGCAGAGACCAATCAGTACGTAAAAATGATGAGAATGGCAATGACTCGCAATAGATTGCGAGGTGATACGTTGCTAAACGATATATATATATATATATATATATATACAAAGGTGCTACGTGGGCGGCAACGTCGCAGGGTGACACTAAATGGTAAACGTAGAAAGAGGCGACATGTAACACAAAACATCTGAGAACGTGGTTCGCATCCAAGAGCCGCTGCCACGAAAGACTAGAAACTACAATTATTTCTAGTCGTCAAACTGGCGACCACACTGTTCGTCTAGTCGCCAGCCATCGAGAAGTGGTCGCCATATGGCGACTCGGCGACAGGATTTTTCGAACCCTGATTGACGCCAAAAGCTTGCAGTTGTTGGTGTCGCATGCTGGTGCAGATGGCGTAGCTAGGCATGCACTGCTTGTGATGGCGTTGCATGGGGTCGCAGTAGGCCGAACACCTGAACTTGTGTCCGAATACCGGTATACCGCTCAAGGATACAAAACTGAGTTTTTACGCTATAGCTAGTACCTGCAGATGGAAAGGGCATCGCCATGGTCGAGCTACTGTACGTGCGCGCCAAACCCAACCACTTGCAACAACAGGGCCATCACACCTTGCATAGAGACATAATATTAGATCTGTACCTGACTTCGTTTTCATGAAATAAAGAAGTAAAGTAAAGAGACCGAGTGAAAACGAGAGCATCGCACCAAGACTTCACCCAATAACGACAACAAAAGCAGTAGCTAGGGACGTATAAGCGAAGTCATTTTATAGGATAATTGCATGAACCCGGCTGTATTTGAGATGTTTAGTGTGAGAGTAGTCCTTCAATATGGTCAATAAATCATCCAATTACTGTAATAGGTGATGCATGTCTGTTTGACTTCCATGCTGCCCAGAGGCACTGATACGGTACATAAAATTAATTTAAAAATTGATTGACCTAGCAACAATGTTCATTTTTTAATTTATGTATTCAGCGTACAGTACGTACGTACGTAGGGTAGGTTTTTTGGTGCGTGACGGTCAGTGAGTCTTTCGGCCATTTCAAATTTCAAATTTTAAATTTTTAATTTTTAAATTTTTGAAATTCAATTTCTCAATTCTTTTGTATTTAGATTTTAAATTTTAATTTTTGAAAAATTAAAATTTAAAATTTTATTATTTCAAATTTGTAAATTTTTAGGTGCAGTATATTAGAAATTGCTTTGCCGACGAGAAAGCGGACGTAGTTGTATATATGAACCGATGGCCGGATTCGAACTAACAGAAATTGAACGCTCATCCGTTCTCTCAAATAATTTGAGTACATCAGAAAAATGAAAGAACGAGTTGCAGTGTACGCGGTAGGGAGTCCATTGGACGGCGTAGGGGTGCATTCCAACGCGTGCTGATACGTTGATTCAATTGAACTAGGCGCGGTTTCTGCTAATCACATCAGCACGTTTCCTGCACCGTGTTTCTGCACCTGTACGTACGCTGCTTCAGACAGTTACTAATTTTAGTAACTCGAAGTGCATGGTCGCGTCATTACTGTAGATGTAGGAGTACGACTGGCCCAACTGCAAGTTGCACTTCATGTCTAGATTTTGTACATCACATAGAACACTACCCGATAGCGCAGATAGAACCTCTACAACCTCATGCTGTGTCTCTCCCGTGCCGTGAGAACAGAACCCACACTGACTACAAGTGAATTACGAGACCAAATAGTCAAGGTGGACACGCACAGTGATCATGGCAGGAGGGCCTAGGGAACGGACGTGTACCCGTCCTGCTGACACGCCCCTCCCCTCGACGGTGTACCGCGTCCAACTACTACATTTACGTATGTCGTACTGTACCGGCAGACTAGTCGCCAATTCAATACCAACTAACTTTACACAAGCAACGTACTGCATGATCGCGTGAATTACGTTTGTAACCTTTCTACAAAGTCTCTACCTAGCTAAGAATGCAACAACACGCAACTAGAGATCCTCTAGTATCAGTATCAACATCAATTAGGAGTTTCCTCCTGTATCGTTGAAGGACGCCCCGACACTACACATAGAGCACACGTACACATAGAGCACACGTACACACGCACACACAATAAACCGAGTTTTGTGTCCAGGATAGTGAGCGTAGTAAGACACAAGATTTATTTGCCGATGAGCTAGTTGCTGCCTCCTTCCATGTTATCCAGGAGCAACTTGACTTAGAATGCGTCCAATGCGTTTGTCACCAACTCTAAGTCCTCCTGCTTGAGGATACCCTTTCATCATCTTTCTTCCGTACGCTGGACCAACCTACGTAGATACGTGTAACAACGACAAAAGTTTCCATCTGCTTATACGGGTTTAGTAAAAAGAGAGAACATATTACTTCTCTAGCAGCTGCCTGGACTACCATCCTCATGTCAAAGTCAGATAATGCAGAACGATAATGAATGTTTTGCTCATGACAAAATCGTCTAGCGGATCGTTCCGAAAAACCGTTGACTCCAGGATGTCTTCTTCGAAGTATCTAACTTATGTTTGAGTGCGATAGCCAAGCCTTCACCATTTCTTGAATTTCTCTCTCGTCCATTTGTGACTCAATTTGATACGATGTGCCTATACTGTACGTGCTGCTAATTAGTTGGGGAATCCCCAAGTTTGTCGCGTGCATTGAAAGAATGCTGTCACATGTTCGGCAAGATCGCTAGCATCACGAGGTTGTCGAGGGCACAATCATGTTGGTGGTCGATGGTGCTTTGGAAATTCTCCTGGATCGTGAGAGCTGACAGCGCCGACTAACTAAATTTTAGTAGCTACGTAGGCAGATACGCGAGTTTCCGGACAGCCATGCAGACGCGACAAACTTGGGGATTCCCCAACTAATTAGCAGCACGTGCAGTATAAGAACATCGTATCAAACTGAGTCACGGATGGACGAGAGAGAAATTCAAGAAATGGTGAAGGCTGGGCTATCGTACTCAAACATAAGCTAGATACTTTGAAGAAGACATCCTGGAGTCAACGGTTTTTCGGAACGATCCGCTAGACGATTTTGTCATGAGCAAAACATTCATTATCGTTCTGCATTATCTGACTTTGACATGAGGATGGTAGTCCAGGCAGCTGCTAGAGAAGTAATATGTTCTCTTTTTACTAAACCCATATAAACAGATGGAGACTTTTGCCGTTATTACACGTATCTACGTAGGTTGGTCCAGCGTACGGAAGAAAGATGATGAAGGGCCGGTATCTTCAAGCAGGAGGACTTAGAGTTGGTGACAAACGCATGAGACAAAATGCTCCCTTGTCGTACTCCATTTCCAACGCCAAAATGTGAAGAACAGTGGTTGTTCCACTTAACTTTCATTTTTGACATGAATACCACTAGGCAAGAATTTAACCAAATATACGTACAGGAGCACCTGTATCTAGTAACTTGTTAAACAGACAATAAAAGGAAACTTTATCATATGCTTTTGATAAATCAAGAGCACACACATATACTTTTTGTTACCATTTGATAGGTAGTAGTCGACAGTCTCCTTCAAAACAAAGGAACAATCTGAACATCCATGACCCTTTTTGAAACCAAATTGTTGTTGACTAGCCATCAGCATACCATACAACTTGTCACGCATTATAGTTCCAGTGCTTTTGATATTGTTGACGAAACAGCTATTTTTCTGTAATTGTCTGGATCACTGGCATCACCATGTTTATCTTTAATGACTGGAACAACATAAGACTCCAAAAATTGAGTTGCAATGGGACTACAGAATGTCTTAATTAAGCAAGCAGTAAAGGCTGCACTCATGTGGATAGCTAATTCAAAGCCACCATACCTAAGGTGTTCGGATTCTACTTCATCAGGTCCAGCAGATTTTCTTACTTTCAGTTGATGAAATGCTTTTTTCGACTTCTTTGGGATGTATCTCAACACACCGCCATGGTAGTTTTGATGTTTGTATTCCATGTTTCAGATTTGTCTCAAATATTTGACGCTCTCTATCTATAGAATCATGTGATTGACTGTTGATAATTTGGCTAAATTGCGTCTTCAAGCACTCCATCATTTCACTGTCAGACATACCATTTTGTATGTCTCACTATCTAAGGCTGTGGCCAAACTTTCCCATCAACATTCTTGTTCATTTCGTTTTCTATTTTTTAAATGACCTTTAAAGATCTTTCTAGAATTCTGCATTGCTTTGTATAATTCGCAATCTCTAGGCTTACCAGCACATTTCCATTTAGAAAAGTCATTTCTAGCCTGTGGCTTAATTTGAATTCTTGAGATCGTCATTCCAACCCAATTTACTCGTTCCTCTACCTGAGCCTTTCCGTAAACATAATTTACCAGATCTCAGCAAAGCTCCACATATGGCATCAAGATATTCTTGAATATCATGATGATAACCACAAGACTCAGGCTCATTGCACACAGCAGCTTCTACTGGCATAGATATTTTACTTAGTTCCAGTTCCACAGTATTTATACCTCTCCAAACTTTCCATTGCGGTTTGTTTCCACAACAATTTTTACCAACAGACTTGTTCTTTGGTATTGAAATTTTACCATCTACTTCCACACTCGTTGACATGACAATACTATTTATAGGCCGATGATCAGATAAATAACCACCGTCCTCCCTTATCTCAAAATCTGTAATCATTTTTGTCAAACGTTTAGAGACTACAATGTAGTCAATCCATAATTGAGTCTGGAAATCTGAACTATGCCATGCATTCTTAGTATTCGCTTCAATATCATCCATGCCAATAGCTGTCATGTTGCACTCCGACATAAATGTAGCCAGTCGTCTTGAAAATGACTTGTGCCTTTGCGAAGATCAGTATTCAAGTCTCCCAATATCGTAACACTATCATACTCGTTTGACTCTAAAAGACCTCCCAAAAGACCAATTTCAGTGATGTAATCCTCTACTGATTGCTCGTTACCATAGTCAACTGGCATGTACACAGAAATAATAAGTATAGTTCCTAGATCTGTAGTAATCCAGATTGCAGACATTCTGTCCGAAGCAGTTTGAATAGTAGAAACAGACTGATAAAAACGTTTATGCCACAATATTGCAACCCCACCAAATGGCCTTCCCACTACAATTTTATCCATCTCCATAGGAAACACAGCAGAATAAAGAGCCTCTTCATTAATAGAAGCTAAATTACCCAGCTCTGTAGGTAGAAGCCAATGTTCTTGCACAGCAAGTATATCCACTTCTTTGAACAATTTTGAAATACTGTCAGCTGCCGACTTGAACCCTCTAAAGTTGAAACTGGCTACCTTTAGTTTAGTTGACATCTTCATATTGATTGTTTTTATTTTCAGGAACAGACATTTTGGCCGAAATACTCATGATCTGACTCTGACGTGCTCTGGCCAGAAACTAGAATCCAATACTCTACTCTTGAACTCCAATGGGACTCTCACTCTTGCACTCCTTGTACCTCGTATTCTTGATGGTAACAAAAACACATTTCCCTTCCTCACCCTTATAATTTTTCAGGTATTCTACTAATTCGTAATTCAGTAACATCTTCCTCCAAATTTTCAACATAGTTGTCTCATGTGTCCCGCCTCCTTCTTTCCACACCTGCCAGAGATGACACCTCCTTGTTGGAACCCACTACAGCTTTAGTGTTTCTTGGTCGCTCTACTATATCTCCATTCCTGAGCATTTTCCGTATTGTTACTACATGTTTTACTTTTCACGCTTGGTCGTATTCGTCTAGCTAGGCTTGGCTGGTCAATGTAACATCACTATCAACTTCCATCACTTCGTAGTCGCGTCATCTATTTCATTTGTGATGATAAAGCTATCTTCATGATGTCTTTCCTGCATCCCGTCTTTTTTCCTAGAAATTTTCTTCTTCTTTTTCTACGTGTTTTGCAGGTATGGTAAGTCACAGTAAAACACGTCTGTGTTAGTAACAGTAAATCCCGTGTCACAGTAAACAAGTTATTAATGTCATGATCACTTAGTAGGTCACAGGCATTTAGTTAAGTGTTTCTAAACCAACACAGGTGCTTCATTACATAGTTCCAGATTCGAAGTGAACGCGAAGAGAGAGTAATCAGTTTGGTTCTGATATGGTCAAATTAGTCAAGTTCTCGTGGTTTACAGATGCTTCTCTGAGCCAGAAGTGAATGAGTGTATGTATCTGGTACATATAGCTGTTCCTAAAAGAGGCAACTGACACATCCCTATAGAAAATTTTTGTGCGACTCGCATGCGACTCGCATACGTTTCGTATGCGATGAGGGTCGACTCGCAAATGCGTAGTTCATTTACATAATTGGTACCACGTGACAATTATCGCATGCGGAAAGTTATCATTCGCATGCGAAACGTAAACATGGAGATCGCATGCGGTACGCACTTCGCATGCGGAACGTTTGGATATTCGCATGCGGAACATTTGGATATTCGCATGCGGAACGCACGATCGAGAATCGCATGCACGCTGTTCGGTTGCGAGCATGCGCGTAGACTGACAGATCTGTTGGACTCGATCTGCTAGATTTCGACCTCTTCTGGCGTGTTTCTACTAGAACAGCATAACATTTCTATTTCTACGTGATGAGTTCTACTTTTGCATCTAGTGAGTTCTACTTTTTGGCCGAGACTCCCTTTGGGGGATGCGACCTGTAGTCGCAGAAGCCTTTATTGATTGCTGTCATTATCTCCGAGTGCGACCATGGTTTGGACTTGTACGTCTCTGTTACAAAGTCTGAAACAGAAAATGCAAATGCATGTGCATAAGTCTATCTGTGAGGAATGACAGAGCTTGTGCATGGATACCAATGAGGAGATGAAGCTGATGTTGATCAGGCTGTGGTCTACTTTCTCCTAATACTCCACTTTTCGCTCTTCCCACTCCACAGGTCATAAGTTCCTCGTGGGTGAAGAAACACCGTATAAGGGATTTGGCCATTTGACATGGCCCCTTTTTTAGTTTTGCTTCGGCTACTTTCTTAGAGTTGAGTTTTTGTCCCTTGAAATCAATAAATTCCTATAAGACGAATGGGACTATGTCACAGTGCTGCATGAATATCACTGAAAGTGTATACTCTTACACTGGCTGTGTTCGGATTGTGATCGTGGCTGCTTTGTGTTGTAATGTTTTGGTTCTTTTGATGGCTTTGTTGTGGGGTGTGTTCTGGCGTTTCTATTGTAATCTTCTTGGGTGCAGTTTGGTGTATAGGTGTGAGGATGTGATCAGGTCGAGGCCTCTTTTTTGTCTTTAGTACATCATCCTATAGAAAGCCACTCGGTTCTTCAGTGTAAGATACTATTCGTGTAAAAGGTTCTCATTTGTCTTACCAGTTTGTTTTCTATCATTGACAATCTCCTGAGGATTTCCTCATTTTGCTGGAAAAGTGTTTCGAGACTTTGTTGAGGCAGTATTTCCTTGTCATCAATCTGTATGATACACGAGTACAGTACTTGTAATAACTATGTACATATGGCTAAGTTGTGACTTACTGGTGTTTGATTGAGAAGAACTTCAATGTCTTTGTCTGAGTCTGGGTATGTTATATGTTCTGGGTATGTTATAGAATCATGTTCTATGATAGTTACCTGTGCAAGAATATCGATTAGAGTGGTAGCATGCTTGAATAAGCTGATGGCAGCTTTTAGTTACCTCAGCATCTTTGCTACTGGTTCTAGAGGCTATATCCATGGGTGCAACGGCCAGTGGGAGCGATGTACTACATAAATGGTTTGTAGCCTGACCAGCTTGACTGTCCTGTGCAGAGTGATAGGTAGTTGGGGCATCTTCAGGATGTATCGAATTCTGTTGTGTATTTATTGTCTACAGGCAAATATTGTGTTACATATTATGCTTGCAAATATGGTGGAATTGCCTGACCTGGTGTATTGAGTCTGGGCTGGGTGATCCAAGCTGCATAATCTACACATGTCAATACTGCTGGTACGTATCAATACATTGGCAAAATGAAATGTAATTGTACTTGATTCTCAGGTACTTGATTTTCAGAAAATGATTGATATGACTGACTTTGGTTTTGCAGAGAAATGAGAGCTTCAGTGGCTACCAAACTGTTTTGTTTGTGTAGACTTTGAATCTGAAGTGGAGACAGAACGTCTGGTTGCTTGCTCAGATTGAAGGTGCATTGGTTTTGTGTGTGTGTGTGTGTGTGTGTGTGTGTGTGTGTGTGTGTGTGTGTGTGCGCGTGTGTGTGTGTATGCAAAAACTGAATGGGTTGTGTGCAGTATATATATACCTCCTTTGATTTCACGGATAAGAAATCCAATGTCTTGGCCAAGGCTCTCTTGCACTTTTTTGGTACACGTTTGCTTGAAGCTGCTGGTGTGGACGCTTTGACCAAGTCTGAACTTTGCTAATTGCAGGAACACAATGGCAGGTAATTAGCACTATAGGAATTGGCGGGATTTTGACATCTACCTCTTTTGAAGTATCTGGACATGTCTCTGTCATATTTTGGATGACCGCTCTGTATCTACTCCCGCTGTGGATTGCAGTGACTATGCTGCCTGGTTGTAGTTTGACCGCGTAATCATCATCCACGGGGGTCAACTTGGAAGATGTTACCTGCGCGGTGATACCGTCTTCCCAGAGAATATCAAAGACATCTAGAAGAGGTGTAAGTTAGATTGGCAGCGAGCTCACACTCTCGAGAGGTGCTGGAGCACGCTCAGTCAAGTGTATCTAGTAGCAGCTGCGCGGTATCTTTAAACACATACAGTTCTTGTAGAGTTTCCTCCATTCTTTGGTAGTAGTCGGAAGGAGCAGAGCGCTGACGTCTAGACGTGTGCCAAAACGTTCACGGCGACTCGACATTGCCACGTTACTCTCGTCTTGCAGTTACTCCGAAATTGGCGGGCTTTCGCAACGCATGCGCTTAGTATTGTCACCGTTTCCGGCCACATGAGGGTGATCAGCGATGGGCGCTTGAGTAAGGTATGAAACTCGTATCTTGGCGGTGCTATATATCAGTGCCTGCTCTGAAGAGTGTTACCTTTTCCTAGTGTGACGTAAACTGATGGATAGTGGTAGACGCAGACGTCGAGGTCCCTACAAATCTTGGGAAACCGACTGCTCAGAAAGCGTTCCCAAGCAAACTCGCAACAACTGGAAAAAACCGGTGCGGTACGTATAGGTACGATTTAGCCCGGCCTGGTGATTTGATCAACATTGTATGAAGTCTGATGGTCGGCTTGCATGTAGGCACAGTTGTCTAGCAGTTGTGGGCATGCAATTAAAGGTGTACGTACGTACTGTGCATGTAGCTACTATCTGTACCTTTGTGTGCATGTGCAAGACGCTCTGTTTAGTAGAGGTAAAATTGACTCACAGTGTAATCGTACACGACAAGATTGTGGTATCATAACTACTTAGGCAAGATCATGAATGTTCGTAACCGGCTTGATTGTCATCACCTAGTAATATTTGACATAGCTAGATTGTAACCTATGAGCTAACAGTCGAGGCTTTAGCACTCTGGTGCTTCTTCATTTACTTAGCTGAGGCGCGCATACACTGGGGTTATAGTAATACCGCTCTCTAGACCAACGACTGAACGATAAACTTCTGCCAATTGCGCATGCGCTTATTGTTATCGCTAGTGTTAGTTTTACTATGTTTGGCCTAGTACTATATACACCCTGCACCTGTCAATCTACTCTGTCCGCCTCTCACTTTAGACTTACGCTAGTCGCATAACTTTCGTATTTTCCCAATAGCACATGCAGCCATTCTTGTTTGTAACTAGCGGATGGTTTGTGCTAAATTGTCATGAGAAAGGCTGCAATGTGAGGTGGTGTGATGTGATCATATCGCTGGTTGTCTCGTTGTTGAGGTCAAACAGGACGTTGTTTTAGCTAAATGTTGCAACGACGCACGGATAATTAGTATCGCTAGATTGTGCATCACAACACAGCTGCGCGTGGTAGCACTATGAGTAAATGCGGTTAGTGATGAAACAGTTACAGTCATATTGCAGTCGTAGTGTAGAACTAGTGAGCAAGAAACAACTAGATAGCAGCCTAGGGTCTAGATAGCTCGTATACGTGCTTCATCTTATAGTAGAGGTCTTACTAGTAAAGTGCTCGTTAGCATTGTGTCAGGCGAACGAAGGTGCATGTTCTGCAAGTCGTAGTTTACTTACGCGGTAGCCGCATAACAATTGTTGCGTCACAAACAAACGCGGGAACTCGGAAACAGACTTATAGTTGCTATAGATCTTCTAGCTTTCTAGTTTTCACTTCTTCGTTCACATTTCAATCGTCTAACTCGTTTAGGTAGCTGGTCGCGTAGTCACGTGACAATGGTTGTCTACCAATAATTTCTGTCAAACTGGCACGCGGAAGCTCAGAAAACAGATTTTTCTCTTCTTCTACGCGGGAACTCAGAAAACAGTTTTTCAGTTGCTCGTTCACGCGTTTACTTAGCTAGTCGCGTAGCAATGGTCGGTAGCGCCTAGCAATGGTTGCGTAGCAATAATTTCTGTCAAACTAACGCGCAGAAAATCAGAAAACAGACTTTTCTCTTCTAGCTTTTTCTTTCAATTCCTTTTGTATATTTTCTTATTAGTCACTTAGCTAAGGGAGCAAATTGAGAGTCATTTCACTCTTCTCGCCAAGAAATTATAATTGAGTCGACCCCTTGAAAGGGGACCCTTGATTCAATTTTTGCGCATATGTTACGGAGTCAATATTGCATTCATCTGGCATCCTGGTTTTTTCATCCATCTTTCCGTTTTGCCATAAATCCATATATGACAAGTGCTGAGGTACGCATATAGATATATAAATATGTAAATATATATCTCGACCTCAATTGCCATGAAAAGAGAGAAGCTCGCTTCCCTCGCCAATTAGAAACTTGATATTCTCTTCTTCATTCAATTGCTTTAGATATTTCTTCCATACCTGCAGGATGCTGAAGTCGATGTCCAGCACGTTTTACAGCTTCCCAGAGAAACTTCCTGTTCTCATTTTCTCAATTTGTCAGATGCCAACCACATGTGGACTCATCAGTCTGTTCTAGAAGCTGATGTTGATGCGCAGGTAGTTGAGTATCACAGCCAAGAGGAGATGATCCCTGGGCCGTTTGCAATTGGACATGTCTCTGATGAGGTGGACAGTACTGATGACCCTGCTGAATCAAGTAGTCTGCTTCAGAGTTTGCCACATCTGCTTCACTGCTCCATCCAACGTCATCACATTCTAGATTGCTCTCATCATGATCAGACATTTCCTTCATCTAGGAAGGAAATGTCTGATCATGATGACAGCAATCTAGAATGTGATGATGGTGGATGGAGCAGTGAAGCAGACATGGCAAACTATGGAGCAGACTCAGCAGACTCTGAAGCAGCTATAGACTCAGCAGACTCTGAAGCGGCTATAGACTCAGCAGACTCTGAAGCAGCTATAGACTCAGCAGACTCTGAAGCTGACAATGTTGAGGAGGGCATTGAAACACGAGATGTGCATGATCTCGAGGCTGAAGCGGCTTGTGATATCTCCACAACACATGGACTGTATGAAGGGTCTCTAATCTCTACCAAAGCGACTTTGGCATTGCTCACACAGTTAGCACAACGTCATAGGCTTTCAAAAAGCGCTTTGTGTGATTTTATGAAAGTTATTTCAGTACTTTTGCCACAACAGCCAGATGTACTCAAGTCTGGATTTCATTTCAATAAGGCTGTCATAAATTTAACAACACAGTTAGCCAAGCCAATTGTTCACTATCTTTGTCCTTGCTGCAAGAGTCTGATGAAAGAGAAGTCAACGTGCTTGACAGCGGGTTGCCTCTACAGTGGTGTTGAAGAGCCCCTGTATTTTTTTGAACTCCCGATTGAAAACCAGATACAGGCTCTTTTTGCAGGTTGCTTGCAGCATTGTTTCTTTTCTAAAATTGATCTAAGAACTTATAATCTTTATAGATCATCCTGAATTTTATAAGTCACTTGAAATCAACTTTGGCAGACGGCATGGCTGTGTAACCTTGAGCGACGTTTATGATGGACAAGTTTATCAATCATTGGTAGAGTCTGGATACTCGCAGAATATCTTCCACCTTACACTGGGAATGAATACCGATGGAGTTCAGTTGTTTAAATCACCACAAACAAGCATGTGGCCAGTGTATTTCAGAATTAATGAGTTACCACCTACTCTAAGGTATGCCTGCAATTATAGTAACATGTGTGAATATAATATAACAGAAATATTGAAATTAGGTCATCAAAGAAATATCTTCTTCTTGCTGCAGTTTGGTGTAGACAAGAAAAACCACCGATGCACTGGTTTCTCAGGCCTGTCATTGATCGACTTAATCGACTATATACTGAAGGTACCAGTGCAATGATAATGCATGTGTTGTCTGTTACATCTGATACTGCTGTACCAAGAAGAATTTATTAATGCAGGTTTTGAAATTTGTCGCCCACAATGCCAACCTGAAAGATGCCGTCTGAAAGTACTGTTCTGTGTGGCAGATTTACCAGCTAAGGCTCTGCTTCTCCACTGCCAACAGTACAACGGTTGCTTTGGATGCTCAGAGTGTGAAATAAAAGGGCAAGTGGTACCAAGGCTTAGAGGCCACACTACATCTTTCTGGCAACAGTCTCTTGCCATTAAGCGAACGCACAAGTCTGTATGTCATCAAGCTCAAGTAGCTCTCCAAACAAATAAGGTAGGCATTGCATGTAGTGAGTGCTAGCTATATACTGTAGGTGACCCTTTCATCTTTCTTATCAGTTTGCCTTCTTGATTCTTGCAGGTAGTTGTGGGAGTAAAGGGTTACTCACCACTTAGCTGGCTTGATGAATTTGACGTAGTCAAACAGACACCTATAGACTACATGCATTGTGTTCTCTTAGGAGTCACTAAGATGTTACTCAATCTATGGTTTAACAGTCGCAACAAGACTAATCCGTACTACATTGGGCATCACACTGGCCTGATTGACGAGAGATTGTCAAGTATCTTTCCTCCTACAGAGATATCACGAAAGCCAGGGTTAATATCTAAGATGAGTGATTGGAAGGGTAAATGTAGTTTGTGTTGTAGTTTCACTCTTTTGACATATGATTGTTACTGTTATATTCAGCATCTCAGTACCGGGCATTTTTGTTGTATTACATGGTCCCTGTATTAGCAGATGTTCTTGATCAGCAGTATTGGATTCATGCGTTTTGCTTGGCTTCTGCACTTCATTCTCTTCTGTCCTCGTCAATAACTGCAGATGACCTACTAGCCATCGACCAGTCATTGAATCAGTTTGTGACTGATATGAAACTACATTATGGTATTACACGCGCGTGCGCGCACACACACACACACACACACACACACACACACACACACACTCACACACACACACACACACACACACACACACACACACACACACACACACACACACAAGGCACTCAGGACTGTTCTCATGCAATAACTTCTGCATATTTGACAGGTGTGTGTGTGTGTGTGTGTGTGTGTGTGTGTGTGTGTGTGTGTGTGTGTGTGTGTGTGTGTGTGTGTGTGTGTGTGTCAGCATTTATGTATGGTTTACCGGTAAATCAGCACTTTGCTGTAATTATACGAGCATTAGTACTTTTTTGCAGGTCTGGAATACTGCTCTATGAACGTTCATTTACTCACACATCTGGTCGATCATGTCAAATTATTTGGGCCTTTATGGACTCATTCATGCTTTGAATTTGAATCAGCCAACTTGAGACTCAGGAATTTGGTACATGGGAAGCGTTATCCTGACCAACAGGTACAGTCTATCTTTCATGATTTTGAGTTTCTGGATTGCATTTGTTTTTGCAGATTGTTAATGGATGGCACCGTGAGCATTGTGCCTTTAACATAAGTCAAGAGAGCAAGGAAGTTCAAGCACTGCACGAATCACTGTCCCATTCAAGTGTGAGGTATAGCTAATGACAGGGAGATAATTAACTGTGAGTTTGAAAGACAGCGGTGTATGTATGATGCAGATCCGAGAATAACTGCAATGAGGTGGCATTGAAGTGTAAAAGAAAACAATGTTTGGATGCAGATCAGGTCTCTGCTTTGATGATGGTACTTGGGCAGGCACCTGAAGCTTGTGAACTGTACACGAGAGCAAGTTGGAGTGGGAAGACCTTTTGCAGTTCAGGCTACTTGAAATCAAAGAGGATGAACAGTGTGGTCCAGTTTCAGAAGTCTGTGGGAACCACTCAGTTTGGGCTCATAGATTGTTTTGTGAGCCCAATTCCATCCATGGCAGACTTTGCTGCTGCACTAGTGCTGCCTTTTGATGCTAGACCTTTGGCTCCGACAGGTGTACCATTAATTCAACAAAAATGGCTGGCAGTATCTTTGAGACCAAGAAGTGACTTGCTGGCTATTCCTATAAGGAACATTGTCCGGAAGTGTGTCTATGTCCAGATATCCAGCACCAGATTCAGAAATGCTCAGTCCTATCTATCTCTCATCCCTAATGAAATAGAAGTAGATTGATAAGTTTTACAACATTACTATTTTTAAGTTGTAGCTGGTTGCATTATATCATGTATTATAATTATAAAGTGGATACACAATAGAGCTTTATGAGTATCCAAGCGACTTGTTCACAGTTGTAAGTGCTGCATGATTGACATGTATATGTACAACACTAGCATTCTAGACCTGTCTATGTAATGTTAATTTGATTGCACCAGCATAGCATATAGAAAGTTGAATCATATTTGACAGTAATTAAAAGTTAAATTGTCTTCTTGTCACACTAAAGCTTCGATTGTTTGAAATCTGTTAGTCGGTATTGACATATCTGATAACTACTCCCTCAAATATGCTGTTTAAAAATTAAAACTGCACAAGTGAACTTGTACTGTCCATGTCAATGTTTGGATAAAATTTGAAAGATTGATATTAATATTTTATTATAACACAGTTATTTGTACTCGACTTTGGCAGTGAACTAGCAGTAAATTGTATGGTCATCATGTGCTGTGTGTACAGTTGAAGTTTGATAGACATATAATCTATTCTAATTATATTTCTGTCGATGATATGAGACGTTTAATACAAATATTAAGTTTGACAACAATTAGATGTTATCTTCTTGTAATACAAGAGCTCCGATTATTTGAAATCTGTTAGTCGGTATTGACATATCTGCTCACTACTCCCTCAAATATGGCGTTTAACAATTAAAACTACACAAGTGAACTTGTACTGTCCATGTCAATGTTTGGATAAAATTTGAAAGATTGATATTAATATTTTATTATAACACAGTTATTTGTACTCGACTTTGGCAGTGAACTAGCAGTAAATTGTAAGGTCATCATGTGCTGTGTGTACAGTTGAAGTTTGATAGACATATAATCTATTCTAATTATATTTCTGTCGATGATATGAGACGTTTAATACAAATATTAAGTTTGACAACAATTAGATGTTATCTTCTTGTAATACAAGAGCTCCGATTATTTGAAATCTGTTAGTCGGTATTGACATATCTGCTCACTACTCCCTCAAATATGGCGTTTAACAATTAAAACTACACAAGTGAACTTGTACTGTCCATGTCAATGTTTGGATAAAATTTGAAAGATTGATATTAATATTTTATTATAACACAGTTATTTGTACTCGACTTTGGCAGTGAACTAGCAGTAAATTGTAAGGTCATCATGTGCTGTGTGTACAGTTGAAGTTTGATAGACATATAATCTATTCTAATTATATTTCTGTCGATGATATGAGACGTTTAATACAAATATTAAGTTTGACAACAATTAGATGTTATCTTCTTGTAATACAAGAGCTCCGATTATTTGAAATCTGTTAGTCAGTATTGACATATCTGCTCACTACTCCCTCAAATATGGCGTTTAACAATTAAAACTACACAAGTGAACTTGTACTGTCCATGTCAATGTTTGGATAAAATTTGAAAGATTGATATTAATATTTTATTATAACACAGTTATTTGTACTCGACTTTGGCAGTGAACTAGCAGTAAATTGTAAGGTCATCATGTGCTGTGTGTACAGTTGAAGTTTGATAGACATATAATCTATTCTAATTATATTTCTGTCGATGATATGAGACGTTTAATACAAATATTAAGTTTGACAACAATTAGATGTTATCTTCTTGTAATACAAGAGCTCCGATTATTTGAAATCTGTTAGTCGGTATTGACATATCTGCTCACTACTCCCTCAAATATGGCGTTTAACAATTAAAACTACACAAGTGAACTTGTACTGTCCATGTCAATGTTTGGATAAAATTTGAAAGATTGATATTAATATTTTATTATAACACAGTTATTTGTACTCGACTTTGGCAGTGAACTAGCAGTAAATTGTAAGGTCATCATGTGCTGTGTGTACAGTTGAAGTTTGATAGACATATAATCTATTCTAATTATATTTCTGTCGATGATATGAGACGTTTAATACAAATATTAAGTTTGACAACAATTAGATGTTATCTTCTTGTAATACAAGAGCTCCGATTATTTGAAATCTGTTAGTCGGTATTGACATATCTGCTCACTACTCCCTCAAATATGGCGTTTAACAATTAAAACTACACAAGTGAACTTGTACTGTCCATGTCAATGTTTGGATAAAATTTGAAAGATTGATATTAATATTTTATTATAACACAGTTATTTGTACTCGACTTTGGCAGTGAACTAGCAGTAAATTGTAAGGTCATCATGTGCTGTGTGTACAGTTGAAGTTTGATAGACATATAATCTATTCTAATTATATTTCTGTCGATGATATGAGACGTTTAATACAAATATTAAGTTTGACAACAATTAGATGTTATCTTCTTGTAATACAAGAGCTCCGATTATTTGAAATCTGTTAGTCGGTATTGACATATCTGCTCACTACTCCCTCAAATATGGCGTTTAACAATTAAAACTACACAAGTGAACTTGTACTGTCCATGTCAATGTTTGGATAAAATTTGAAAGATTGATATTAATATTTTATTATAACACAGTTATTTGTACTCGACTTTGGCAGTGAACTAGCAGTAAATTGTAAGGTCATCATGTGCTGTGTGTACAGTTGAAGTTTGATAGACATATAATCTATTCTAATTATATTTCTGTCGATGATATGAGACGTTTAATACAAATATTAAGTTTGACAACAATTAGATGTTATCTTCTTGTAATACAAGAGCTCCGATTATTTGAAATCTGTTAGTCAGTATTGACATATCTGCTCGCTACTCCCTCAAATATGGCGTTTAACAATTAAAACTACACAAGTGAACTTGTACTGTCCATGTCAATGTTTGGATAAAATTTGAAAGATTGATATTAATATTTTATTATAACACAGTTATTTGTACTCGACTTTGGCAGTGAACCAGTAGTAAATTAATTGTATGGTCGTCATGTGCTGTGTGTACAGTTGAAGTTTGATAGACATATAATCTATTCTAATTATATTTCTGTTGATGATATGAGATGTTTAAAACAAATATTAAGTTTGACAACAATTAGATGTTATCTTCTTGTAATACAAGAGCTCCAATTATTTGAAATCTGTTAGTTTGTATTGACATATCTGCTCACTACTCCCTCGAATATGCTGATATTAATATTTTATTATAATGCAATTATTTGTACTCAACTTTGGCAGTGAACTAGCAGTAAATTGTATAAGCTAGTGCGTTATGTGCTGCATGTGTACAGTTGAAGTTGGATAGACATAATATCTATTCTAATTAATACTATATACATAATTTGAAATCTATATACCAACTTACATAGTGTTTAATTACCACTTTGAGTGGAAAAAACTTGTACAAACTATAAAGTTTTCAATACTATACTTCAATACTATAAAATACTTCAATACTATATATGATCAGTCCAACGCACTCCAGCTGAATATTGGGTTGTGTTCCAAGATCTTGCATGTGTATGGCCAGGTTCTTTTCTGCCGCAAGAAATTAAATCACAAAATCTAGCATTTGATACAGCCCCAAGAAATCTAGATCAAAATAGAAAATGTTAGCAAAGCAATTCAAAATAAGGCGACCATCTCTACCGTCCTTGTGCATATATAGCAGTGTTCTTGGTAGGCGTGGCTGTTTATATAAGCCGGCTGCAGACGACGCTTTCCTCGTGTATTCCTTCCTACGGTAAGTGAATGGACTTTCCTTGCTACCGTTGCCTAAATCAACATGTTATAGTATGCGAAATTACCCAATTCGCATGCGGTAACTGTAGGACCAGACGTTCTTGCGAAACCGTACACGTCTCATCGATCGCTCATCGAGATCTCTAGCTTGCGTGACGCACGACTTCCGCGTGCGAAGGTCCACATATGCATGCGCTCTAGGGACATGCATTCGCATGCGCAAGACCGCGTCTAGAGTGTTGCGGAATTCGTGCGAGCGTATCACCTTCGCATGCGGAAGTCGTGCGTCACGCATCTCCGCATGCGATAGGTACATTCGCATGCGAGACCTTCTTGAGTGTTGCGGAATTTGTGCGAGCGTGTCACCTTCGCATGCGGAACTCGTGCGTTACGCACTGCGAGCTAGTCTCCGCATGCGAAATCGGCCAATTCGCATGCGTAAACGACATTCGCAAGAGACTCGCATGCGAATCTCATGCGGTCGCATGAAGATTTTCTTTAGGGATACAACCAGTGAGCGCATAGAAACGTCCAGGTCTGTTGTCATGGGTTATAGCAAAAGTACAATTTTTATAATTAGTATATCATGGCATCATATCTAGAGTCATTGACACCATACGCTCTGAAACATAGATGTTGATTGCCTCCTGTGACAACATAACATCCGTTTACACGAGCACTACGCCACGCCTTAGTGTGTACTCTACATTCCACCAGTCTCTCTAGTGCGTGAACGCACTATTAGCTAGAGTGCCAATGTTATGGCCAGTGAATCATCCAATATTATTGTAATAGGTGATGCATGTTTGTTTGACTTCCGTGCTGCCCAGAGGCATTAGCTGATACGGGACATAAATTTAGTTAAAAAATTGATGACCTAACAACAACCTTCGTTTTTTAATTTATGTATTCAGCGTACAGTTCGTACGTACCAGTGTGATTCAGACGTGTTCACAAGTGCCTGCCTGATGTGTTCGACAACACTGTACCATGCCATGGCATTGTGACTGGTTATCAGACCCTGCAGAGAAGTTGATGTCACCTAATTATAAACTGATGTAGATGCTATCGCATATAGCAAATCATGTACTCCTTCACGGGTTGGTTGAAAGAGGAGTGAATACCTACATGATCATCATGAGATACATAAATAATGTGAAGTGGCAAATCTAAAGTGGCAGCTCTAAAGTACGGTGTGCGCATGCTCGATATATTTCACGTGTACAGTGTATATAATTTCTGGTGTGCACTCGTGCATTAAGATGGCGTCAGATCCTTTTGTCAGACAGAGGAGTGTTCCTGGATGGAATGTGCACGTAATACACAATCAGACTGCCTTACTTCTCGGTGTCGGTGGTATTGGCTGTACTGTAGCATTAGCTTTATGGTCAGTGCCAATCAACTCGTTTTCGCTGCTTTTCACCTTTATGGCGTCTTCTTTTGCTTGCTTGCGTCTAAGTATCTATATTATGCATTTGTCTGTAAATGCTTGTTTGTTAATTAGTTTGTTTAAATTAATTAATGTTATTTAATTAATTAAGACGTTTGGTAATTTCAGTTGTTTGCTACAACAGCTACCTAGCCAATTTTTTTACTGTTTTTAATTTCTGTTTTTATTTTTATTTTTATTTGTTTATCTAGTCCATTTTTGTATGTAGAGGAGATATATTATTAGTCTGGAACTTGAAATTTGAATATAATCAGAAATTTTAGGCCAGGCAATCTTAATTCACAGTTTATCATCACCGTCCACCTCAAATTCTGGGAAAACGAAATAAATTTTGTTCATTATGCACGTGATTTAATTAATAAATATGATGAGAGCACATGCCTGAGAGCAACTGCAATACATTCTTCAAGAAGGATCTTACCCTTGTGGTGCTCTATAGACAGCTTATAATGTTGCCTGAATGTTGTTCTATTCAGTGTTGGAATAGCAAATACACAACTGCAGGGACCTCATTGAAAATCTCTATTACACTGTCCAGGGAAGTTCAGCTGAACTAATGCTGCCCAAAAGCACTGAACTATTTAATTGTTATTGTCGTGATTGTACTTCTTTCGACAGAATCAACAAGTGCCAGTCGAACATGAAAGATTACAATAAAACAAATTTTATTAATACTAAGTATGCACCAACCTTGATAGCGGACCATTTCAAGTACTTAGTGCAGATCAGTGGTAATACTAACTTGCTTACAGTAACTAGGAATCATTATGAATGAGAAATAATGATCGACTGACTGCATGTTTTGGTAAAAAAGGCTGGACGAAACTGTGAATCAAGTTTACCTGGTCTTATGGTAGACGGACTGTTTGCAATACTAAATTTTGACATCTCAACTGTTGACTGTGTCTACCTGCATTTAAGTAATTTTGTAAAACTGTTGCTTGTACATGTATATGTCTTGCTTGAAGTATACCTACTGCTGCCTAAGTCTTTACTGTCGTGTTCCAGCCGGCTGGGAATCAAACGTCTCTACTTAGTCGACTATGACGTTGTTGACGTCAGCAATCTAAATCGCCAAGTTTTATTTGCCACTCAAGATATCGATCGACGAAAAGTCGATGCAGCGATGGATGGTCTAGCCAGACACAACATCCAAACTGAGCTGGTGCCAGTACATCTTGATGCTGTTCTTGAATGGGGAAAGGTTGTTGAGATGGCAAAGAAGTCATCAGTGATCGTCAATGCTATTGATTACGGAGAGTATTTTGATTATGCTGTTACTTCGTTGAGCGTGTCTCTTGAGTGTGACTACGTGTCTGGAAGCTCATATGGTCACACAGTCATCAGCGAAAACTACCCAGCTGTTAGAGATGACAATAAAAGTATGAAACGTGATGTAATTTAATGGTAGATTGTGATTAAAGTGGAGTTTCAATTATCTATCTGTTGTGTAGAAGCATGTTGGGCGTGTAATAATGAACCAGCCGATAAGTCAATTTTGGTCAGACTGATGCCTGAAAAGATTCAACAATATTCTTGCATTGATTTTATTCCAAAGGTAAGAATGTATAATAATTAATTTAATGTGTCACGTGGCTGATAACACGAGACATGTAGCCGTTGAATGGACAAACAGAAAGATAGAAACAGATGACTTAGGCACATAGACACTCTGAACACAAAGTGAAGTGATTGCTCACTGTACATATACTTAACTGGTTTGCTATCAATTTCAAGTAGTACAAATGGTATTTGCTGGATGTGTAAATCGTACAATCTACAAAACAGGTAGACAAACGAATACATGGACAGACAGATGGCACGACAGGCGGATAGATGCACCAACAGCCTGACAAACAAAAAGATATATATCGACAGTCAGACATCTACAAATAGGTTAGTTAGCCTCTGACTGTTGCCTCATAGGACAGCGCTATGCCCAGCAATCAATCTGTTGGATCGTCTGTATTGCCAGCATCACTGGCCGCTCATCAAGCGGTGTCTGCGTGGGTCAACAGCCTATTTGGGTTTAGCATTCCCAACTGGTCAACATTCAATTTGCGATCATTTGAACACTTTGCTTTCCCAGTGGAACGAAGTGAGCAATGCTTGCTATGTAAATGGAAGTCAACTCGAGGCAACTGCAAATCTTTGATTTGCCCAAATGGGTAGAATAATCGCCGCATGAAAATATATACTCAAACCTTTCAACTGATAGACGTGTTGTGGGTTTGTAACAGTTGTGATCGAGACGTGCTGGAATTGTACTTTGGAAAGGCATCTGTTAACTTGTCTGTCGTCGGTGGCACTACACACGTGTATACAAACGGATGCATCAAAGAAGTTGGAAACGAGGTTGATGTTGCTGTGTACTCAGCTGTTGTTGTCATTTAATTTTGTTTATTTAGGCTGCAAAAGCTGTTGCACTGTCTCATTTGCAGCCTCTTTCTGATCTTGGTGACGACTACAGTCACCTCTATCTGCCATGTGTTCCTTCAGCTGACCTAGACAGCAGGCTAGTCAAACCATTGACATAATTTTGCTACAAACTATTATATATTGCTTATGCACCATGAGTAGGAGATTAAATGAGGCAACCGACGCATCTGTGCTTGATGAAATTGTGAGGCAGCCAATGGTGAAGACAGCTGAGGAAACTGTGAATGCAATTCAAAGGTGAGACTACGTGATTACAGTATTACTCGGTGTAGAAGGGCATGTCCTTATAGCGTGACATTTAGCAGACTGCCCTTATACCCCAAGGTCTAAGGGCATGACCTGTTAGGTGAGGGAAGAAGCTGTTGTGGTATCCTGGTAACAAGCATGCATGCATACAAACACAAAGCAAATACTGATGCACATCTACTAATTAAAAACAGCTAAGCAAGCATGCAGCAGTTCTACACATCTATCATCTAATCACTCTTTTCATATTACAAAGCATCTTCATTATGATTTTTATCATATGTTTCCTCTGTATTCGTCATATTTTTGTATCGCAGCAATCTTCCTCTTCACTGTATAAGAAATTCTAGCCTTTCCAATCGTAGTACCAGATTCAGTTTCAGCAACCTCAGACTCCTCCACAAACTCCTCCGACACTGAACTGCGCACGCGCTAACATTTTGCAGTCTGGGTGTTCGAAGCTACCTTGCTTATAAGGGCATGCCCTTACAGTTACAGTGTACCTTAAACACAACTTCTGCTCAACCTTACCTATGCCCTTCTAAGCGGGGTAATACGGTGTGTTTCGTATATAGTGACTGACAGTTAAAGTATGACTCATTTTTCTAGTGGAGGTCGTTCTGCTGTGGTTCCCAGTGAGCACTGTGTGTACAGATTGAAGGGCTGTGGAAATTTTGTCAATCAGGAGGGATTTCGCTATGACTTTCCCGGATTTCCAGTTCAAGCAGTTGAAGTAAGATTATACCACAACTTGGAAATTCCTAACTACAGACTGTAGATGCTGATAATGTTTAGATAAAACTAATGTTTAATTAATTAATAAGGTGTGATGGGACTTTATAGTTGTTCTATCGAGGTTGATGTATTGCATCATGTGTTGCATTCCAGGGTGTAGAAGGTGGTCAGGAAATCCGTGGATGTGCATTTAGGCATACTGCAGTGAGAGAGTTGGTATGTCGCTACTGTTCTACTGCTACTAATAGTCAGAATGAATGTTGTAATCGATAGTTCATGACTGACAAAGTTTGTCAGCTGCTTGCGGATCACAGCTTGCAAGTGGGGAATATACCGGTTGGAATGTATCAATATAACATTGATCAAGAGCCATTTCCGAAAGTAAGAAGTAAGTATGTTGTGTCCCCTTCTTATAGCACATGTTTGATGTCTGAGTAGGTGCCCAAGTTTTGTGGTGTGTTTCGGACTATTGGTGAGAAGAGACTAGCATCAGACTTGCTCACGGGGCTAGAACTATTGTTGCTTCATTTCTTCCCTCATCTAATGTCGGAGGAGGTTTGTCATATGATAACTATATGGTACATTTACTATGTCGTATAGCACAGTGGTACTGTATCTTTAAATGACTGGCCTTCAGTCCAGTCAGAGCTTGAATGTATATGTGTCAGTGTGTGTGTGCGCACTCGCGTGCGTGCGTGTGTGTGTGTGTGTGTGTTTGTGTGTGTGTGTGTGTGTGTGTGTGTGTGTGTGTGTGTGTGTGTGTGTGTGTGTGTGTGTGTTCGTGCACATGGCACACTTGGATCCATAGCACAATAAGTAGATGTGCTGTCCTAAAATTTAGTATGTGTGCAGTCTAATTGATGTTTATATTTATTAGATATTTGGTCTTTATGCTCATGATCGTTTCCAATTATCCAACTCAAGGTACTCACTCACTTCTTCGTGGTAGTAAGCTACACAATATAATGATTCCTGTTATTCAGTGTTATGGAACTTCTGCCAACATGGAAGGCTTGTTGTACATCCAGCCGTGTCAGTGTACTTCAATGTAACAATCGTTATAACGAATTCCAATAAGCTTGTATTATCTGCATTAGCCAAAAAACCCATTGGACCTACGAAAACATGCTTTACCAGAGGTGATATGTCATTGCATCATAACTGCATGTCGTAACTCTGTGTGTGTGTGTGTGCACGCGCACATGTGCTTGCACATGTTTTTGTGTGGTATGTATACTGACTGAATGGTGTCTTCCGAGTCTAGGTTGTACCCACTGCTGATTCAATGCTTCCTGTGTCGGACAGATGGAAGACTGTATGGCAGACCAACTGCAAACAGCTACATACAGTACGTTTTGCTTTCTAACCAATCATTTTACCTCCTATTGCTAATATTTTAATTAATACAGATTTTGCCTTTGACCGAGTGTCATGCTGCAGAGTAATTGTTTTCCCAGTTGTTCGGCAGTCACCACATCTGATTGTCACTCTTACTGGTTGATTCAGGTTTGGCTGTCTGTTTGCTGCTCTTTACTGGAAACTCGGCCATGAAGTTGGATTCTTCAAACGGCTGCTGGAGGTCAGACCATTGGTACACATAATGGAGGCATTATGATGTAATGAATTAATGTGTCACACTGCAGGACAACAATATCAACTGGGGATACTTCATTGATCACAATCCATTTGAGCCACATTGTAACAGTCATCCAAACAACTTTGTAGTAATTCCTGAGGTATGGATAATATTGTTAGTCAATAATTATCAAATTTTAAATTTTGGTTTTCGTCAGGTGTATAGCAAGAATAATCAATTCTTGGCAGCTGTTGACTTTGATCTGGCATTTACCAAGCAGGCATGCTAATGTTCAGATCTCACATTAAACCAACAGTTGATTTATGTATTCGTTGTGTGTTAGTCGTTTTGCTCACCGTATAAAGGCAATGCTGACGATGATTTGTTTGCTTCTTGGACGTTGAGCGAACACCAGGAGATGGAACGTGCATTAGCAGGAGAGCAAAGTAATACTGGAGTCATTTTGACATCAGGAATGGTAGGAAATCAGTGTGTTGTGTCGTATTCAGAATCTTACACATTTAATTAACACAAACACACACACACACACACACACACACACACACACACACACACACACACACAATGGCTGCCGACACAAATATATAGTTTGGTCATGCTGTTGATACGTCACGGATTTTTTCATCTCACCTGTTAGATTTCAAAAATTGCTGCTGCATTGGACCCACCACACGATGCTCTCCGTTGGGCTGTCAGAGACACAATGCTGTCTGGTTACAGGTCAGCCTATTATAAACTTAAAGATGATGTGTTAATGCCTCCTCCTGAAATTTACCAAGGCATGAGGAACTTGGTGAATCTTGCACTGTGCATTGTGGACAACTGATTTTTGTAAATATAAGTTTGGCTATACATATATTTTCATCACCTGCAGAGATCTGGAAATGCTTTTTGATTCTCACTATTCTTGTTTCATGATGGAATTCACTTTTACACAAAGCTTTGTAGACATTTCAAGTTTGAACTTGAAATATGAAACAAATATTTTGATATGAAATTTTTGCTACCACTGTGTATTATGCCACAATGTGTCTGAAACTGTTTCCTCCTTTGGAATTAGTTGTACAGCATGCAGTTAGTGCACAAAGAACTGGCAGTTAGTGCAAAAAGAACTACTGTTTGTAGATGAGACACTGTGTGAGGCTACTACTTTACAATTAGTCACACATACACATGCGCTTTTTCTCACACAGGCGCGCGCGCGCACACACACACACACACACACACACACACACACACACACACTTAACATTGGTCAGTCTGCTGTACCCTTTTGCAATCAGTTTGACTAGCAACAATCAAATGTCAATTAAAACCCTCCTGTATTCCTGCAGTAGAAAACCATTTTCAGCTTTCAATAAATAACTGTATAATACACTGAATATCCTAAAATGTATAATCTGAACTAAAACTTTTCTATGATTTTTTAATATCAACAATTATGCCACAAAACACTTAATAATGTTGATAATCTAATAAGATAATATTGACTGAGTTGGTAATCACTATTGCGCACTATGGTAAATCTACAAACAATATCACAACCTACAAACAATATCACAACCTACAAACAATCAGCTCTAAAGTCGTCATGTGACATTAATATGTTCACTCAAGCATACGACTATTAATGTACTACTGCAGATGATTCATCACTAGACTAAACCTAAAGTCAACTGGATTTAGTCAACCCGAGAATGAGATGTGGTCTTGTTAGGATCTCCTTCAAATTTCCTGGCCACCAGTTGCATACTTTCCTTACCATCCCCATCATCATAATCATCATCAACATTACCCGGACTCACTTTAGATTGTCTACCGCATCTATTGTAAAGTCAAACAATTAGTAACACAACTCTACGCATTCAAAACTCTGATATTTGCAACTTACCTATAGCACCATAATGCAATGGCAATGATGACAAGAATAGCAGTAATCCCACAAGCAGCAATAATGCCAGCCAACTGACCAGTGCTAAGACCAGAATCATCGGTCTTTCCACGATTAGTGGGAGTTGCAGATGTTGTGGCAGTCGTAGTGGTGGAAGGAATGGCAATAACAGAAAGCACTGTAAATCCCGAATCTCTCAACTGTTGCTGCCCACTTGTTGAGTTAAGAGCGTGAACTGCAGTATCAGCCGAAATAAGTGCTCGAACATAAAACATAATCCGAAGATTAGATTCCACCACATGCACTGGTCTCACAACAATCACATCTGTTGGATCGATAACTAGTACTGCACGCCTGAGGATACAACAACACAATAAAAATAAGTCAGTCGATCAGCTACCAGCCCACCACCATACTTTCTCTTAGAAGAAGAAGCTTGTTGTGAACATTCTGCTACATTGTCGCTACAGTAACTGGATAGAACTTGAGCCACAGCTCTTGTAAAGTTTGACTCAGAAGCATTGAACTGTACAGAGAATTGTTACTAACTTTATCTACTTGCACTACACGATACATACCTCTGACAATGTCATATTGGCAACTACCACAGCAATTAATTCAGGTGCAGTAGCAGGCGTGGTTACATTTGAGGGCACTGTTGCAGTGACTGAACGGGTTTTTGCAGTAACTGTTACAGAAACAAAATCTAATCACAAACTAGCATTACTATCTGATACTTAACACATACCTGACAATGAAGTGGATGGTACAGTTGTCACCATTACAGTAGAAGTTGGTGATTCAGTTGTCATCATTACAGTAGAAGTTGGTAATTCAGTTGTCACAACAGTAGGAGTTGATAACTCAACTACAGGAGAACGTAAGGTAATTACCAGAGAACTCAAAATTATTCATTTAGTAAAATGGATAACCTTGGCAGCTATTATTGACAAGAATCGTGCCACCAGGACACTCGCACCGATACCTTCCTGCCGTATTTACACACTGTTGACCAGAAATATTGCAAGGTTGGGTATTCTCAACACATTCATTGATGTCTGAAAGGATGCAAAAAAATCAATTAAAAGTCGAAGCAAAGAAGGGCACAGTATAGCCGACCTTGACAAGACTTTCCATCTAGTTGGAGGCGATATCCTACAGAACACTGGCAAACAAATGAGCCGTTGTTATTGATACACAGTTGATCACAATCGTCTTTGTTCTCCAAACATTCGTCTATATCTGCTCATACAAGTAAGTAATCAGTATACACGTGTATACTAGTACTGGGTGAAGTGATCTGTTTAGCTTACCATCACACATCACCATATTCTCTAAACGATATCCTTGCTTACAAAAGCATACGTCTACACTTTTTATTACAGCACAATCTTGCATACAATTATTCGGCATGACACACTTGTTGTCAGCTGAAATATGATCACAAATTCAGTATGTGAAACAAATAATGATGAAACGAGGCAATCACCTTCGCACGTTCTGGTATCATCACTGTTCAGTGTAAATCCACTTTCACAACCACAAAAGAAAGAGCCTTCTGTGTTGTTGCAAGTTTGGTGACAAGAATCGAACTCTTCACATTCGTCTATGTCTGATCAACCAGTACGTGTGTACAGTATATTCATATCAATATAACAACAAGTCTATACTGTGACTCACTCACCTGAGCATGATTTCTTATCTTGATTCAGACGAAAACCAGAATCGCATTCGCAATTGAAGCTGAACAACTGATTCACACATTTCTGTTCACACCCACCATTAGGAGTGTTAGTTGAATTGCATTCGTTGATATCTATGTAAGATATACTTATAATCAAAAAGTGCTTGAGTAACTACGCAAGTATTTTCTCTTACCAACACATTTGCCATCACTAACTTGAGTGCCACTTGGACATGGTCCACAATTGGCACCAGTCAGTGGTGCAACGTTGTCAAAACACTCCACACCTTCAAAGCAATTGATTTCTTCGCATCCATCCATGTCTCGATCACAGAACTGTCCTTCCCATCCTACCATCAAAATTCATGTATAACTAGCACACAAACAACACTGACAATTAACACGATCAAGCCTACCAGATCCACATTTGCAGTCTTGTATAATAAATAAATCGTCTCCACCATCCTTACTCGATTCAACGCAAGTGGCATTCAAGTCGAGTGCACAGCCACAGATACGAACCTCTGGATGAAGAATAGCCGTTGATCCAAGTGAGTCATTTGCAATAAAGAGGAGCCGAACAGGAGAGAAAGATGTCGGTGTCCATGTGAAGTTGTATGCATCCCCATCATGAGATAAAGAATAGTCGGAAGAAGCAGGCAGACTTCCTCTGAGATTTACAACATACGTGTCATTAGGATCGGATACAGAAAACAAATAGGTGGAAGACGTGTTGATATGAACACGAAATGTTGCATTCCCAAACAGCTTTGGTGGGTTGTTCACTAACACAAATATTAAACATGAACACATTGATGTGAAATCTCTACATAATACACACAGCACCTAAATTCTGAGAAAGAGCTTTGTTGTCCTCATCTGTCTGCTTGGTCTCGCTCGCAATATCAGCATCTCCTGTCTGTAGGAAGTCATAGAGACATGCTGTATTGCCAACACCACAAAGAGAAATTTGTTCTGTTGTAAAATTGCTCATAGGAATCTCATCTGGGAAAACTGGCAAATGATCAGGATATGAAAAGGTTGACACATTTTCACCCATCTTGTAGTAAAATAGACTCTCCTGTAAGGTTATCTGCCCTACAAATAAAGTTTATTCAGTCACTTCAACGATTGTTAAGCCAAAGTGTCTAATGTTTGTTTGAATTGTGTGTGCAGAATCTCCAACACACTTAGTTAAACATGTACCGTTATATATAAGATAAGATTGTGTGTCTGACTTTGTGCTCAAATATGTACTACACACAGTAGTATCTACGTTGTCAATCCAACTGTCAACTTTCCATCCACTTTATAATTTGGGTATCCATTTGATTAATTGAGTTCTCCTTATAAAATGTTCTGGCAAAACCTCTCTCCAACAATTTGACGGTCTGTGATTGGCTGTCCGTCCATTCTGTGGTTGCCACGTATAAAAAATGCAACTACACGTACTGCTATGTGATTGGACCATTTTGACCGACTGAAAGTGTGACACATTCCCAACAGCCAGATTCATAGTTGCACACATAGTCACACATATAGTACATGGCCATGCAAACCAGAGGTGCTCGAGTGCCCTATGCGATTCACTTAGTCCACGACATTTACAAATTCCTATTTCTTATGGCTCATAACTATCTCTCGCCAGAAGGATGTAGGCGGAGATGGTCTGGCTATGCGAGACTACTTCCCACTAGCCCACAACCTAATCCAAGATCCACCCAGCTACCTCCCGGCTCTTTAATTATGCAGTCCAAATTATACTTGTCCATTCGTCTGGTGCGTGTAACAATTAACCAAATACAAGAAACTTACAGTCTTGCCCAAACTGGTGTATTTCTCTGTCCGTAGCATTAGCAGAAAGAATGGTTCCATTCCTGAATACAAAGTCATCATCCTTGTTTCCATTCCAAACTCCCAACAGTCCTCGAGTTTCACCACGCTGCTCGTCAGGGCCAGCAAACACTACAGACAGCAATCCCTTCTTTGCTTCGACAGTCACTGATACACCAAGTGGGAGCGTTGCTGTAATAGATTTTGTCATCGGTTTGGAAATCGACACCATGTGAAGATCTAAACTCGTCGAATTGTCTAATTCTGTAACATTGCTGCTGATGTCTTGCCAATCCGACTGGTTGTTAGGTGCCACAGAGTGATACTTGACAACTAACGAGTTAACGTCGGAAAGCTCCACATGTACAATATCTGACTTCGGAGTTTGACTCTCAAACCCACTAGAAGGATAAAACTCGGCCATAGAAAATGCTGAGAAAACAGTCGCACTCGATCCGTTAGCAGGCCTTGTTCGGCCCATAAGTACAAAAGTGTCATTGACAGTTTTCATGGTGATGTATTCTCCCCAGCCATTGAAAGTATACTGTTTACCATCCAGTGTGGTAATGTGTGGGTCTCCCCAAAACCAGGCTATACAAAAAATATTACTAATCAACTATAAACATGCACGTGCAAAATGTACGTAGATACCTCTCCTTTGTGGTACATAACCTGTACAGTCATGCGATGGTCTTCGCTGGTAGTACAAATGGCATAAATTGCCAACACGACAGCAATCTCTACGTGGTTTATCATCAAGTTGGTAATGTAATAGATAATTGACTGATGGATCGTATCGCTGTGCCGAGCCTCCATAACGAGGACCAACCAAGAGACTACCCCACGAAAACCAATCTGTTGAATAGCAGCACTGTTGTCTGCTGCCACTGTTTGACGGGAAAGTAGAGTAAGCACAGAAAGAAAACCAATCAAATCTAAACCGTCTGTCCCACCAAGCTTGCCACCGACTACAAGGACAGGGTTCAAGATCTGCAGCCCAAGACAGATCTTCTCTTGCTCGATCCTCTTCAAACCACACTAAGCAATCGCGTCTAGCTACTGCAATAATTGAAGGGTCGAGATGCAAAGTGTAGACCAGTTTCCCTTGTTTGCCTACATTTGATGCCGAAACATCACAATCAATCGTTGTCACCTGGTCATATTGGGATAGTCTGTGATTCTCATAGTGTGTCCCTCCTTCAGCGTTGTATCCAACAACACCCTTTGACCATCTCCCAGACCACTGCAAATCACTACAATTGTAGTTGAATATTGCAAATGAGCTAAGACCATCAGTAGCCAATACAGCCTGAAACGTATTTCTCTACAGAGAAGAAAAGAAAAGCAATGATATGCTACTGCACATATATTAATTAATTACAAATATTAATTAACCAAAACTTTATAAGATTCAGCTATTTATTCATTTACCAAGCCTGTGTATTCATCTCTGTAACACCACCACCACCAACTGTAGTATGAATAACAACCATCAGGATAATTAGGAACTTTGTCCCATGTGGCAACAAGAACCCATTGAGCTTCAAACGATTCATATCCTTTCAAGAGTGTTTGAATATCTCTATTGGCCATCTTGACTGCAGAGTCATCTCTATGTGCATAAACATTATACCAGACATTGCCTTCTTTCCGAATATCGACATCAGCCCAGAATGGTGCAACTACACTTTGTCGTCTTATCCAACTGT
Source organism: Corticium candelabrum (assembly GCF_963422355.1). Classification (NCBI taxonomy): domain Eukaryota; kingdom Metazoa; phylum Porifera; class Homoscleromorpha; order Homosclerophorida; family Plakinidae; genus Corticium; species Corticium candelabrum. The sequence continues at coordinate 5,795,256 of NC_085095.1, forward strand.
ATCCAGGAAAATAATGAGGCCACCAAAAGTAGAATGGTCTCCCAAACGAAACGATTCCATTGGTTCCAACCTAACACAACATTAAATGAGCCATATAACTTTAATTAATTAAAATTAAGAAACACAATCAACTATTACTTACATAAGCAGTAGAATACACATTTTCAAAAAAAGGAAATCCGACTTCAATTGAAATAGGTGAAGACACACCATCAAGATAACGATACAGTGACTCGCTTTCTTCACTTAAACCGAAAGAGTATAAACGATTCGAATCTAAAAGTATACAACTCGGTTGCTATCAGACATAGTTTTAAAAGTACACAGCTCTTAACAGTACTACACTTTTTTACTGTCTCTCCTTATGCAGAGAAGAAAGAACTTGCATGCAAAATGCAAAAGGTAGGTATGCTATGTACACTTTACACATTTTTGGTTAGTAAAAGTTGAACACAATTACATATTTGATCAGACCAGAAAGTCTGCATCAACTACATTTAATGTTCCTGCTGCCAGAATTCATTTGCAGAGCCATGATCAATGAGCCCTAGCACCTACAATCACGTATTTGCTATACATGTATCTCTAATAATTATACTTCAACTAAAATGTGCAATTCTTTTCATTTTATAGATGTCATGTATGGGGCAGTAAGACTTGTACAGTGCAGTTCAATGTGTTTGTTGCATCTCTCAGTAATGTACATGCATGCACTGACATGCAGTTGTAAATTGTAAAGCTAACATGCACTGGACCGACCCATTGTATGTGTTAGATAGTCCTAGAGTCCTGTACACATTATACAGTGGCCAGTAACGCGTTCCAAGCTCACTGAAAGACTACTTTCGTCTCTTTGTTTCTGGTGTTTCAGTAAGTGCTAAACATGCAGTAAAAACACTTAGTAATAAGCTATTGCCCATTTGCAATTGGGGTACAGTAAAGTCGTGAACAAAAGCTGGGGCTAAGTTAGATATCCTGATTACCTGGTAAATACATGACTTCAACACTCAATTATATTTCCTTCTCTTTATTGATTGAGATTGTCGCAGCATCTCCATCAGTGACCTCACTACGAAATATACTAACGACTCGACAATCCGGGCAATAACAGTATCCTGGATAAAAGCCAAGGGCGAGTGTAACAAATGTCTAACAAGAAGCGACAGGAATATAGCACAATGCGTTCCATAAGAGTTTGGCATGTGAAAAGCCACAGTTTGACTTTGTGTTACCATATAAGGAATTATATATATATATATATATATATATATATATATATATATATACGCTGGTTGTGTAGAGTCCAGTTAGTGTGATTTTTTGAAAGTTTTTGGTGAGTAAGCACGTAAGGTGTGTGAGTGTGTCATCGACCCAGATCGTCGTCCGAATGTCTGCCCAGATAGCGTGGCATGCATTCGCCTATTCTTGAGAAGACCGTTACAGCAGGTTATAGGAAAGGTACGTAGCCAAGAAATGCGGCTACTATTCAAGGGTGGCTTTTATTCAAGAGCAGCTTTTGTTCACGACTTTACGGTATGCATATATTCATATACATAATATAGATATAGTAGTAAACATACCTTCTGTTGGTTCTGTTGTTGAAGTAGGTGCTAAACAATAACATATCAAGAGTAAGCTATATTGCTCATTTAGAATAGCCTCCCATCAGATCCACTCACACTGTCATACCCAGTTCCCATATGACACAACAACGCCGAAGGTCTGATCGAGTTCTTCTCACCCACCATTTACGCTAATATATTAGATGATAGAACATCAAAGATTTACAGTTCACTAATAGCATTAACTTAATGTGCCTTCCCGTTTCACATAAAAATGTTTTGAACAACAGACACATTAGTTGTATAGTGTTGCTGTTGTTGTGTTGTATACAGTAGATGTAGGACAGCAGCCTAAACTTTGTCGCTTCTCCATTCTACATCTGATCAAAATGCAAGTCTCACCTCCTATTATCGATATTGGCAGACTACTATATTAATAATAAGAGACAGCGTTGCTTCTTTGCTGGCTACAGGTTGACGATTTTCATGATAATGTTTGTCAGAACTCGGTCAGATGGATTTCCAGATTATTGTTATTCTTGTGGCTTAGTAGCTAGAGCACTGCTACAAGGGTCTAGTTCAATTACAGCCGCATGCTGATTGTACACTGTACCGCTCATATAATGCAAATTGAACTCAGGCACACTGTCAATGAATCGATTTCTGATCACACTATAAACAGGGTTTGAACTATAAACAGTAAGTGTGCACCATCGTTTGATTAATGGATAATGTCAGAGCCTGTTAGTTTAGGTACAAAGATCATACTATATTCTCACGTACCCAGAAAGTAAGATGCAGCAGGAAAATAGGGGTCTGGCTACGTGAGACTAAGGACGTATACAGAGTCTCTATATACGGCTCTGGACGTAAGCATGTGTGTGTGTGTGTGTGTGTGTGTGTGTGTGTGTGTGTGTGTGTGTGTGTGTGTGTGTGTGTGTGTGTGTGTGTGTGTGTGTGTTGTAGTTTACACAGTAATTAACTAGTTCATTATTATATCGATCAATTTAGTGACGTGAGCCTCATGCAACCAGCAATGACACTAGATGAAGAAAGTAGGCAACAAGAACTCACATCCTTTCTGGCGTTGTTGTGATAGAATGATGAGAAGGTCCGGGGAGGCCAATTATGACTATGTATAGTATACATTCATATACAGAAGTACTTGATCATACCTTCAGTTGTAAACACAAGCACTGGTTCTGATGTTTGAGTACCAGTAGGTGCTAAACAAACATCAAGAATACACTATTATTCATATATAGTAGCAAACATACATTCTATTGTAAACACAAACACTGGTTTTGATGTTTCATTAAGTGCTGACCATGCAGTGGAAACATTAATAGCCTAATATGCTCATTTAGAGTATGATGAGTATGTACAGCGCTGCTTCCAAAATGGCGGAGTACGTGACGATCGAGCTACTCACACAAAATGGTGATAGCCATACTTTCGAGTCGATTGTTAAACGAAAAAACACTTCTGCTCAGGAGAGTTTGCAGCAAAGAAATGTAACCAGTTCAGTCGGAGAAAGCATGCAAAAACCCATCTGAAGAAAGTTACTTAGTCATTGCGGTATATTGCAAATACGTTTAAGAATAAACCAAACATTTTTAGAGGTAACAAATTGGCACTCATAGAAAAGAAAAGTAGGAGACTTCACCAATGCTATTCATTTTTTGCAGTAGTGCTTCTGAGCAAAGATAGAAAGGGAGCGTAAACGAGCTTATGTATGACACCGCCAGCCGTTCCTAGATAGTGACTATGTGTCACAATCAATACACAAACAGTACTAAACATGCCCTCTGTTGTAAACACAGGTTCTGGTGTTTCAGTTAGTGCTAGACAGTAGAAATATTAATTAATTACCTAATGCTCATTTAGAGTACAAGTATGTATACATTCATACATACATACATACATACATACATACATATATGTATATATATATATATATATATATATATATATATATATATAAGTTATATACTTAGCTGTCTGTTTGTTTTTGAGGTATCTATGTGTATGTGTGTGTTTGTATGTATATTTCTCTCATTTGTGAGAGGCTGTACCTGCTGGTACGAAGTGAAATATTATATATATATATATATATATATATATATATATATATACACACACACACACACACAGTAGTAAACATACCTTCTGTTGTAAACACAGCTTCTGGTGTTTCAGTGAGTGCTAGACAGTACAGAAACATATTAATTAATTATAATACTCTAATGCTTCATGTAGAGTACAAGTACGTATACATTCATACATATTCACTAGTAAATATACCTTCTGTTGTAAACACAGGTTCTGGTGTTTCAGTATGTGCTAGACAGTAGAAACGTTAATTAATAGCCTAATTAATGCTCATTTAGAGTACAAGTATGTATACATTCGATCAATCATAGTAGTAAAGTACTAAACATACCTTCTGTTGTAAACACAGGCTCTGGTGTTTCAGTAAGTACTAGAAAGCAAAAGCCTTAATAATATCCCAGTGCTCATTTAAAGTCTGAGTACACACACGCACGCACGCACACACACACACACACACACACACACACACACACACACACACACACAGAAATGTTGATGCTGTTGTAATACCCGATACAGTTGTTGATTTGTTGGTATGTGGAGTTTCTGATAAAGTTGAAGATACCGATGTAGTGGTAGTAGGAAAAGAAACTGTACCGTTGATAAAGACTTGGCCTAATGTCAAACCAACAGCTTGAAACCTTTGTCTCGCACAGCTAGTGTTAAGAGCCAGCACTACTTTAGATGCAGCAACAGTACCTCCTCCATCAGGGAGGCTGACTGTAATGCAGACTAGAACATCAGGTCCATCCGGAATAGTACGTATAATGTTGACATCAGCAGCAGTCACATTGATAGCAGTTCTGCCAATTAATTAATGCAACAGGTTTTGAGAAGAAACAACCTACTATGCTTTATAACAAAATTGGTGTGGTTACCTGTTTGTTGACTGTAGGTCACTTTCATTGCAGCACACAGATAGGAGTTCAGCAACAACTTGCTTAAAAGTAGTTTTATTAAACTAGAAATAAATTGCTACAGTGGAACATACACAGATGTGTCTGCCATAACTTTCAAACCTGTTTGACTGTTACATTGAGAAATGCTACTGTTGTTTTTTCATGGTTAGCTGTTGGTGTTGATGTAGTTGTTGGTCTGCTGGCATTTGCAGTTGTTGGTCTGTTGGTATGTGGAGTTTCTGATAAAGTTGAAGTTGTTCCTTCACTGTTAGCCATGGGTGTTGATGCTGTTGTAATACCCGATACAGTTGTTGATTGGTTGGTATGTGAAGTTTCCGATAAAGTTGAAGTTGTTCCTTCACTGTTAGCCATGGGTGTTGATGCTGTTGTAATACCCAATACAGTTGTTGATTGGTTGGTATGTGGAGTTTCCGATAAAGTTGAAGTTGTTCCTTCACTGTTAGCCATGGGTGTTGATGCTGTTGTAATACCCGATACAGTTGTTGATTGGTTGGTATGTGGAGTTTCCGATAAAGTTGAAGTTGCTCCTTCACTGTTAGCCATGGGTGTTGATGCTGTTGTAATACCCGATACAGTTGTTGATTGGTTGGTATGTGGAGTTTCTGATAAAGTTGAAGTTGTTCCTTCACTGTTAGCCATGGGTGTTGATGCTGTTGTAATACCCGATACAGTTGTTGATTGGTTGGTATGTGGAGTTTCCAATAAAGTTGAAGTTGTTCCTTCACTGTTAGCCATGGGTGTTGATGCTGTTGTAATACCCGATACAGTTGTTGATTGGTTGGTATGTGAAGTTTCCGATAAAGTTGAAGTTGTTCCTTCACTGTTAGCCATGGGTGTTGATGCTGTTGTAATACCCAATACAGTTGTTGATTGGTTGGTATGTGGAGTTTCTGATAAAGTTGAAGATACTGATGTAGTAGTAGTAGTAGGAAAAGAAACCGTACTGTTGATAAAGACTTGGCCTAATGTCAAACCAACTGCTTGAAACCTTTGTCTCGCACAGCTAGTGTTAAGAGCCAGCACTACTTTAGATGCAGCAACAGTATCTCCTCCATCAGGGCAGCTGACTGTAATGCAGACTAGAACATCAGGTCCATCCGGAATAGTACGTATAATGTTGACATCAGCAGCAGTCACATTGATAGCAGTTCTGCCAATTAATTAATGCAACAGGTGTTGAGAACAAACAACCTACTATGCTTTATAACAAAATTGGTGTGGTTACCTGTTTGTTGACTGTACGTCACTTTCATTGCAGTGCACAGATAGAAGTTCAGCAACAACTTGCTTAAAAGTAGTTTTATTAAACTAGAAATAAATTGCTACAGTGGAACATACGCAGATGTGTCTGCCATAACTTTCAAACCTGTTCGACTGTTACATTGAGAAATGTTACTGTTGCTTTTTCATGGTTAGCTGTCGGCATTGATCTAGTTGTTGGTTTGCTGGCATTTGCAGTTGTTGGATAAGGAGTTTCTGATAAAGTTGAAGTTGAATGTTAAGTTATTATATATGTTTATTAATTTGTGGAAATTTAAAGCTCGTATGATACAAGGTAATTAATGTTAGATGCTAATGTTATTACTTGGGATTTGCCGATTTTGTCTGTAAGTAGTTTGTTATAAATAAATAAATAAATAAATATATTTGTCATCAGGATTAGATGCTTCTTGTTTGGATATGGTTGAAATTCAGGGACAAGTTGTGATGAAAGATCGGCTTTGTCAGCAGGTATCGAGTGTCCTTCCAGCCACTTTCCCAATCTTTCTGTTGCTTCACAAAAATCATTGCTGTCACACTTTGATGGAATTCAATTGGAGACTTTGAAACAAGGGTGCAGCATCAGAGACAGACCAAGGATCAATACTATAGCTTCTATTAATAATATCCTAGTGCTCATTTAGAGTATGAGTAAACACACACACACACACACACACACACACACACACACACACACACACACACACACACACACACACACACACACACACACACACACACACACACACACACACACACACACGCACTCATGCACGCACGCACACACACGTGCATTCACACACACACACGCACACACACACATGCACGCACACACACGCACACACAAATGCACTCGTGCATGCACGCACGCACACATGCACACACACACGCACACACACACACACACACACACACACGCGCACACACACACACACACACACACACACACACACACACACACACACACACACACACACACACACACACACACAAACACAGGCAGACTATACCCTATGTATTTGCTGTGCATGAACACTGAAGCATAAAATTAGACAAAAACAAAGTGGACACACCTGAACACGTGCCATTCCTTAGAACAGTCCCATTTGAGCATTCACATGATGGATAGTCAGTACATTTATAAAATGGGAAACAGTCAATATCAACATCCACATTGCACAAAGTGCTACCATTGCCTAAATACAATTTAAAACCTTGCCATATTACTAGAGTAAGTATAAACATGAATAATTATTGACTTCACCTAGTCCACAGTCACAATTCTGCAGTAAGAATTTGTCCTCTCCGGGGTGTCCATCAGTACAAGTTGCATTGAATTTATGATTACAAGCACACAGTATAACCAAAGGATGCAACAGAGTGGATGTTGCTACAGAATCCACTGCAAGAAACTGAATGCTTACATTCTGTGTAGACGTAGGAGTCCAAGTAAAGGTATAAGCAGTAAAGTTATACATGCTACCCATTGGTGAAAATGTAAACTCATCTGTTGGTGGTAGATTTCCTTGAAGAGTAACAGTGAAATTATCATTTGCATCAGTAGCTGTAAACGAATAAACTGTGGTCTCATAAACAGAAGCAAAAAGAGTATCACTGCCATTCATAATGGGTGGTCTGTTACCTAACAATTGCACAAATAGAGAAGTATAGTTAACGCCATAAAACAATGTTACCCAATATAGTTTACTCAATGTCACAGCATTATCTTCATTCATCTGTTGAGTGGAAAGTGTCTGAAAGGCAATTTCTACATCTCCAGTCACGACACCATCAAAAAGACACTGTTCATTTCCACCACATGTAGTGATCAGGTTTGGGACTGAGCTTGCCATATTTGTTAAATCATTTTCATCAACAAAACAAGGAATTGCTTCTGAAATGGTATTGTTTGCAAGTCCTAAACCATTGCCACCATTACCACTGTCATAATAGAACAAACTTTCACTTGACTGCACTTCCCCTGTAAACACCCACAAAATAGCATTCAAAATTTTAAAACTGTATTTAATAATGAGCATGCACATATTAACACATCTAACATGAAAGTCCAAATTGAAAGTGTATTCTTTCATCTGAATCAGTAGATGCTAAAATAGTTCCATTTCTTGTTGTCAAGTCATTTTTTGAATCCTCGTCCCACACTCCCAAGAGTCCACTTGTATTACCGATGAGATCTTTTGCACCTGCAAACACAACAGCCAACAGTGCCTTCTTTGCCTCCACTCTTATTGATATATCTGAACTAAACACAGCTATAAATGTTGCGCAGTCTGGTTGTGATATGACAACGTTGTCTAAGACGAGAATAGATGTGTTGCTCAGCTCAGTAAAATTGCTTGTAATGTTGACAAATGAAACGTCTCCAATGTGCCTTGCAAACACTTGTAGTCTGTTGTTTGTCGTCAGCTGCACATGAAGTACAGTTGAATTGGGGTCACTTGTGGTGAAATCGGCACTGGGAAGGAACTGAGCCATTGCAAATGCTGTCAATACGGTAGCACTACAGTTGCCTTCTCCAATGGGTTCAGTACGACCTTCCAGAACAAATGACTCATCTCTAGTCTTCATGACTATGTACTCTCCTTGTCCATTAAATGTGAATAATTTGCCATCCATTGTGCGAAAGTGAGGATCACCATAACCACTTCCTAGAATCACATTTGATTATACCAATAGTAAAAGAAAAAATACCACAATTGCTAACCCAGACGAGGAGGGCAATAGCATGACAACAATGAATTAACTTGCACATCAAGGTAAGGAAGACAGCTGTGAGGTTGACGACAGCACCAATCATATGGCTGAACTCTCAATTGAAAAGGACTATATGGAAAGTTGAATAGATAGCGTAAATACACTCTGGCTCGAATTAGAACTCCAGAATGCAAATATCTAGATGCATAACAGCACTCAGTCTCTGGTGTCACAACCCTCTCTCCAATTGCAATCTGAAAATGAAATCGTTGGATGTAACACTCTCCACTCTCGATTGAAGAAGATATGCGCATGAATCGAAAGTCAAGCTCAGCATGCAATAATGTCCATGGACAGGGAACTAAAAACGATATCCACTGTGATAAATTTCCGAAAGTCCCTCCATCTTCAGAGTACCATTGCCGACAAAAGTTTGCAGTTGTTGGTGTTACTGGTGCAGATGGTGTAGGCACTGCTTGTGTTGGGGTTGGGGTTGCAGATGGCAGAGGCACTGGAGTTGGGGCTGCAGATGGCAGAGGCACTGGAGTTGGGGCTGCAGATGGCAGAGGCACTGGAGTTGGGGCTGCAGATGGCAGAAACACTGTTTGTGTCAACATTGCAGGTACAATGAACGTACCTTCTGTTGTAAACACAGGTTCTGGTGTTTCAGTGAGTGCTAGACAGTAGAAACATGAATTAATTGCCTAATGTTCATTTACAGTAGAGTATGTATACATTCATACGTATATACAGTAAACAGTTAAGTTTAACAAAGTGGTTTAGGTTACTGTCACATGACTTTTAGCACGCTTGCTTAGATGGCTTCTGACAAGGCTGTTTTAATGATATTGACTATTTCGCTGGGATAGGATTGCCTTAAAAGATGTAAGGGTCGTTAAATAAAAGAAAGAAATCAGCAGCTACACACAGAGAGAAGACGGGCGGTCGGTTAGACTCGATCCAGTTCCTCTCTGCCCTCGTCATTCCCCAGATAATCAATCCTTGCCTGCCCACTGACGTTACAAGGTGCTCGCACCTTGTTATCTCTAGCAGACGCGGAGCCAATAATTTATGCAACATGTAAGCCAAGCAGCGATCCCGGACGTTGTACAAAGACAAGCACGCTTCAACACATGAACTGCGTCTCAGACGTTTCTTGTCTAAACCATTTGCATCAAATTCGGAAGCTCTTGGAGCCAAACTCATAGCGCAAACAACGCCTAGGACGCCCAGATCGTCTGACAAAGACAAAACTCACGTTCAAAAGCCACGCTAACGCCTCTATACCAATGCGAATCTAGGCGCAGAAAGCGATAGGAACGCTCTCTTGGCGATTTGTGAAGTGTGTGTTCGCCACGCCTTTTGAAACAGCAAGGGCAGTTACCAGGCATGTGGAATATGCCCAAGACAGCTGGCACACGCTGTGTGCACCAGTAGACACAGTACGTACCACTAGACACAAAGTGCACACTAATGGCAGCATTTAGTGACGTCAGTGGGCGGTCTGAAACCAGTCGCCGACTGACTATCCGGGGAATGACAAGGGCGGAGAGAGACTGGATCGAGTCTAGCCATTAGTGCGGCGCCCTTGGTCAATTGTCTTGCAAATTCCTACTAATATCAGTGACAACCAACAGTTGCATGCTCTGACTCGGCGAGTCGAAGTCGACCAAACTTTAAAATAAGGAGTCCTTAGCTAGACGGTTTGTTTTGCACATAATCCCGAATGTTCCAACTCCTAAAAGTGGAAACAGTCGCTTTCTTGAACTGGTTTAGTTTTAAACGTAAACTAGTTTAGTTAGGGTGCAGCTAGTGGAAACACGGCTCTAGTGCTCAGTTAGAGTACAAGTGACACATTCATACATATCTCTAGACAGTAGTAAACATACCTTCTGTTGTAAACACAGGTTCTGATGTTTCAGTTAGTGCTAGACAATAGAAACATTAATTAATTGCCTCATGCTCATCTAAAGTATGAGTACACAGTGACCCAGGGTTCGAAAAACCTAAGAAATGTTGGTAGCCACAGTAATTCTTATTATGCCACGCCCCTCAATAACTGTATGCGGGCCACGCCTAATTGCGATGCTCAGAAGTTAGTAGTCAAACAGTCTTACAGCTACTTACTTTTTGTTACAGAGAATGAAGCGCCTTCCGTTACATTGGCGCACCATACTATTGAACTACTCTCTGTTCGCGTTCACTGTGAATCTGAAACTATGTAATGAAGCACCCGTGTTGGTTTAGAAACACTTAACTAATTGCCTGTGACCTATGACATCAATAGCTTGTTTACTGTGACTCCGGATTTACTGTTACTTGACACTGAGGTGTTTTACTGTGACTTACAATACCTGCAAACTGCGAGGAAAAAGAAGAAGAAAATTTCTAGAAAAAAGACGAGATGCAGGAAAGACATCATGGAGAGCTCTAATATCACAAATGAGATAGATGATGACTACGAAGTGACGGAACTTGATAGTTATGTCGCATTGACCAGCCAAGCCCAGACGAACACGACCAAGCGTTGCTGAATGCATGAAGCTTTGCACTAGAGTAATTAATAGTAATGAAGTAATTGACATGGCATCTGCTTACATGACCACTTATCTGTAAATCATATATCAGGGATGCGAAGAATCTAAAATGGCGGCCCCATACAAAAGTATCCAAACGTAGCCTCGTCCCCAGACTCTCTCGCGCTAGTCTTGTCCGGTGCCCGTATGACAATTCCAGGCGCGAGAGAGTCTGGGATCATCCCGCCTACTTCCTGCCATATCTCCTTTCTAAATGCTCACTAAGTGTCACCCCCAACGTCATCAACTGTCACCCCAAACGTCATCAAGTGTCCCGTAACTTCAAAATCAGATTAGCGTTAGTCTAATCCAATAAACGTATCACAGTGGATGCTATGACCATTGTTTGGTGTTTGTGGCATATCCCATATCCAGCACTTGCAGACAACTGAAGCATGTTGAAAAGGTAAGACTAGGGAGTGTTGGTGACGGGTGTCGTGTAGGCTTGTACTCTGAGATCTACAAGTGGCGGATCCGGAGTGATGACCTTCTACGTAGTTCACACGCGGCCATTAGCGTTTGCGCGCAGACTAGACTCTGTAGCAAAAAGCGCGCAATGGCAAGGGAAGGGGTTGATCTTGACATGAAACTACCGTCTACCCTTCAAGTATGAAAACAAATACATCTTTTCGCGAAAGAATAGCCCTGGAAGCTTCAAGTTGACCCTCCAGACGGTAGTTTCATGTCAAGATCAACCCCTTCCCTTGCCATTGCGCGCTTTTTGCTACAGAGTCTAGTCTGCGCGCAAACGCTAATGGCCGCGTGTGAACTAGCTAGAAAGTCATCACTCCGCCAATTGTAAATCTCAGACTACAAGCCTACACGACACCCGTCACCAACACTCCATAGACTTACCTTTTCAACATGCTTCAGTTGTCTGCAAGTGCTGGATATGCCACAAACACCAAACAATGGTCATAGCATCCACTGTGATACGTTTATTGGATTAGACTAACGCTAATCTGATTTTGAAGTTACGGGACATTTGATGACGTTCGGGGTGACAGTTGATGACGTTGGGGGTGACACTTAGTGAGCATTTAGAAAGGAGATATGGCAGGAAGTAGGCGGGATGATCCCAGACCCTCTCGCGCCTGGAATTGTCATACGGGCACCGGACAAGACTAGCGCGAGAGAGTCTGGGGACGAGGCTATCCAAACGCATCCGAACCGGATCTCTCAGAACTCCTTACAGAGATCTCGGACCCACGTAGCGCTCAACTTCAAACGTTCGTAATGGTAGCCAGACTATCACCGCTGACACTAAGCGCCTCAGAAGCCAGCTATCGGCAAGTAAAAAAACCCGATTTATTCTTTCACATTTCACATTTCACATTTCACTTTTGTCAGCCAGGCTAGCGCCTCACTCGAAGCAGCTACAACGACGAGAGTCACACCAAACGATTCGCTCTTGTCCGAAGAATTGCACTGACCCAACAGCTAGAAATGTGCAAAGTCACCTTGTATCAGTCAACTGCTGCCATGCAATTCCACGTGTACTGCTTCCCACAACGCCATGTTGTTCCGGTCACGTGTGTACATGTGACTACATACTGTTTGGAAGCTTAGCTGCCACTTCCACCTGCTGCTACATGCTGTTTACAGTTGCGTGTAGTTGAACATGTACGACTATGTTCAACGGCGCGGCGTCCTGTCTGACTCTCTTGTGCATGTAAGCGTGTATCTCTTTCGTGGAACCCTACTGTCTGTTCGCCATAAGCGTGAACTTTGAAAATCATCAATATCTCTGCTGTTTAGTGGACTTTCGCGATGATCTCGGTATCGTTAGAAACCGCTAGGTCTGGCATTTCTGTTTATCAAATTATCTAAGCCCTTTCTACAAACGAAACGGAAGGATAGTACTTGTGCATATCAAACACAAACGGGTGGAGCAATGGCTATTATCCAATTATCTTGTAAGACCAACGGATCAGCAACTGGAACCATTTAAGATAATTGGTACAACATGGTCCAACTGGGGCAGCTCTTAGTGCTCTAATGTGCACACCTGGCGTGACCTCTACTTCATTACTCACTTCCGAGTTCACGCTTATGGCGAACAGACAGTAGTAGACTCGTACCCAGTCCTCCTCCTCGCGCGCGCTCCACGTGTTTTGGCACGTGCTTTTGTTCCAATCGCCAGGAGAACTGGTAACATATTATGTCATGTGACCATTTATTTCATTAGTTTAATTAGAAACCGATCCTGTAAATTGTTGCCACCTGCACTGATAATATGGTGTCGAGTAATTAGTCTCACGAGAGTACTACGCTAAACGTCGCCAGCCAAAACAAAAAACACAAAGTTTTACGCTCTTTCTAGGGACTGTTCAGAAACTAGAGTTACAAAGGAGATCGCTTTCGTTGCAACGAGCAAACAGAGAGTGCAACCTCCACGTGGTCTGTCCTGGGGTTTTAAACATGAAAGTATTCTCACATGTTCAAAATGCTAAGCACTCCGTTTACTAAAACTGTCATTTCCATCTAAAAATGTATGAAACAAGTCCAAAAACATTTTGAGAAAATGATGGGTATGTAGGGATGGGTATGTACTTATGTCATTTATGCCCATCTCCTACATCACACTCTTTTTACCTATATCGCTTGCAGCAGTTGTGAATGTGATGTAGGAGATGGGCATAAATGACATAAGTACATACTCATCCCTACATACCCATCATTTTCTCAAAATGTTTTTGGACTTGTATATATACAACTAGTATGTGTTGCGGGTAACCATAACAACACTGCTTCCCATGGGTGATGTTGTGTTTCACATCCATACAATCACGATAACACTTCAAATCTAACAACTACAAATGCTTGTTGGCACAGAGAGATTTATCAATACTATTTTTACTTTGGAAAGCAAAAACCGCCATCACCCACAAACTTAATTTTACAAATGAGCACTTATCTCATTTAATCAGCAGTATATACTGAGAAATCCATTCTCAACAAACCCTCCCGATAATCCCCAATCATGTTTAATTAACCAAGTCCTGATCATGTGGAATTTACCGTATCACAAACTATAAAACATCCTATCTGACTGACAGCCACTTTGCTAGTACGAGACAAAGCTCTTTTGTATCTCCTTAGACGAAGATCATTTATGGTGCAACCCAGGAAATTCAAGCTTGCAAAACAGAACTTACTTTGACGTCAGTTTGGCTACTTCTGCAAACTTTAAGAAAATAATGCAAATAATAACAAGTTTGAATAAACAAACTACATATACAAACTACAAGCTACTTATATACTCACCTTCACAGATGTCTAAATTGCTGCTGCTAAAATTGAAGAACGTCGGTTTACACACATTGCATCTCTGCCCTCCTGCATTTCCCTTGCAATCACAATAACCAGTCTCATTGCATTCGACTGAGTTGGATCCAATCACATCACACATACAAGCTACAATGCAAACACACAACTTCAGCTCATGTTGCTTGCAGCAAGAACGACATGCAAGAGTGTGCATGCAAGCTCACTCAACCAGTCATGCAAGAATGCATGTATGTATACCCGCTCTTAGCTTATGCACACATTCACACATGTGCAAAAACGCATGCACATGTATGTACATAGTACCTTCACAGCCAGCACTGTCAAATCCAAAATACGTGTAGCTACACGCTGAGCAAGTTCGAGTGACAATGTTTGATGCACAAGTACACTGACCACCCAGCTTTTCACACTCTTGACTAGAACCCAATGTTCCCACATTATCACAACTACAATCTACACACATCACAAAACATTCTTAATTCAAAACTACAAAATCAAACATTGTCTTCATACTCAATGCTCCATTGAAAAGAGCGGCATTGATTAGAATAGTGATATTTCTGCAAAACTCTGTGAGACTTGCTGAAGACGACTGTGGTACCGATTCCCGCACGTCATAGCAAATGAATGGAAACACTAATTGATCACCAAAAGATAACTCCTGAAACTCAGGAAGATCGGTGTGTTCTGGCATAAGTAAAAGCTGTAACAAACCCACAATTAAACAATACTTTATCCAAATGTCACATTTATCTAAAACAGACCGAATCAACAAAAAATCCGTCGACGGGATTTCCAGCTCCAGCATTAAGATTGTAAGTAAAGTTAACAATCAGTTCAGAGTCAGCAATCTGCTGTCCTATTAACGCTCTTTCGTGAGGAGTAGCAAATGTAGGTGCAGATGGTAATATGCCTTCATCAGCAAGTACACTTGCCCCATCACCTGATCTCACTGCTGTCAACACGACACTGTCAAATGAACTTGGTGCCTACACCACATGATGACTTACTCTAACTCTGACAAGCCCAAGCAACAATTGCTCACCTCATAACGAATAATCAGTCTATACTGAATTGATCTCTGTGGAACGGTCACACGAAATGTAATGCGATTACCATCACCACTCATTCTCACTCCACCCGTTCCAGTAAACTTGCTAAGATCACTGACTCGTCTCTCAACCATGGCTCCTCCCTGTGTTGACAAGCACATAAACGTTTACTAATAACACAACACAAGTCTCTCTAACTTACACTAAGCCAAGCAGACTCTGCTTCATAGATGAGACCCTCTAAGAAAGGCAACCAGTGGAAGTCTTCGATGATGCCACAAGTGCGACCAGTCAAACCAGATTTACAAGGACACTGTCCTGTTAACTGGTTACATGACAGTGATACTGCAGACGACAGGGAGCAACCACATTGTTGACAGCCATTAGCAAAATCACTACCAGTCAGAAAGAACCCGTCCTAATATATCAACAAGACATGACAGAACTACATCATCTGTATACCATTACAATTCTTACTTGACAAGTGTCACATTTCAGGCCAACCACATCGGCCTTACAATCACACTGACCAGTATCATTACATGCACCCATCGATGCTGCAGTAGATCCATCAACATTGCAGTTACAAGCTGCAACATGTGACGTAAGTATCACGATCTGTCACCACACAATTGCTTTCTTACGTTCACATCCGTCAACATCTGATGCTTGCAGATTAAGGAATCCTGTCTTGCAAGTATCACATTTCAACCCCATCACATTTGCTTTACATGTACACTGTCCTGTTGTAGCATTGCAGCTCCCACCAGCTGATGATTCAGAACCAGGAACATTGCACAAACAATCTGAAAGTGACACCAACATCAGAAGATATAAATTTGCCATGTAAAGTCTATCATAATCATGATATAGTTTTATATTTGCAAATGCCTTTGCGTAGTTAGAACAACTCTTGCTGTTAAAGTGTCTTCAGAAGACACAGCTCTTCACTCCACATCTACAATGTGTTAGTGCACAAGTAAATTTCAAATACACTGACTTTTAAAAATGTTCGTGGATGTACCCATGCAAATTGAAGTAGAATTTCGTAAGACACAATGTAGATTTATGAGTCAAAGCACAAATTGGTTAGTTTAGATGCAGACTTAATGTGCCCGGGAACAATTACGTACTGAATCTATATATATATATATATATATATATATATATATATATATATATATATATAAAGGAGAGCTGAAAACTTCCGTCTGTCTGTCTGCGTGCACATGCGTGTATGCATCTGTGTGTGTGTGTGTGTGTGTGTGTGTGTGTGTGTGTGTGTGTGTGTGTGTGTGTGTGTGTGTGTGTGTGTGTGTGTGTATGCATCTGTGTGTGTGTGTGTGTGTGTGTGTGCGCGTGTGTGTGTGTGTGTGTGTGTGTGTGTGTGTTTGTGTGTGTGTGTGTGTGTGTTTGTGTGTGTGTGTGTGTGTGTGTGTGTGTGTGTGTGTGTGTGTGTGTGTGTGTGTGTGTGTGTGTGTGTGTGTGTGTGTGTGTGTGTGTGTAAATCAGTTCTCCGGGTAGGGCGAGTCTGATCTCCACCGAATTTGGCTCACGCACGCCAAATCCGTCAATGTCGAAAGTGAGATTGTCCTTGTTTTCCATACTGCTCCCACAAAGATGCGATTTCCTGCGGATGGAACCATCTCCGCTCTCACGCGAATATTTCAGTAATGGCAATCTCCGCCGAATCTAAACTGCACGCTCCCGACGTCAGTCAGACGGTACGTGCAGAGCGTGTCGTCCATTGCAGGCGACGTCGGAAAAGAGAAGATATTTTTCTTATATCCGGGTCTTGAAAACGCCCACAGTCATTTGCCCGTCTACGCCCATCAAAGAGCTGCCAAGTTCGATACACCTGTTCGCCACAACGCCAGCAATGTGTTCCAAGTGACGATGTTCAACGAGACTGTTAAAATGGCGAGAGCCACTGTGAGTCGTGACTTGGTATATATACAGGGAACAGATTATCCGGGTGAGTACGTAACTGCACGTGACTTCTAAGTTCCTGCTGCTCGGATATATTTCCAAACGGGATTCGCGTCCAATAGATGCCAAGTTCCAAACACATGTTCCTCGCAATGGCAGTAGCAACATCTTCGAAGTAATGCAGCGTCTAACAGGACCGTTCAAATGGCTTCAATGGGATACTACCAATCGATAATCAGTGGGATTTTCGGAAACGGGACAGTCCGTTATGATCTATGATCCAAAGCTGAAAAGCCCTCTATAACGCAACCATCGTTGCACCCCTCGTCCGACTTCAATTCTTTGCTTTTAAAACGTTGGTAGACTCATATTGGAAAGAAATATGAATGTTGACCTTTGATATTTTTGTCCCAAGCTAGAGATTTTGAAAAAGTTTCAATTGCGCACTTAGAATCCGTACTATGAGGTTGTGCTGCACTGTAGTACCAATTCTTTTCAGTGTTCATCGCATTATGGACAGTTGTCCGTGTAACAAAATGTAATATCTAATTGGTAAGGTCCATTACAAAAATGAAGCGATGTCAGTCTGATGTAGGAAATTACTCCGAGGCCATGTTGCACGGTAGTAGCGATTCTTTTCCGTTTTCATCGCGTGATAGACAGTTGTTCGTGTAACAATATGTAATATATAACTAGTAAGTTGGACTAGAACGTGAAGCAATGTCAGCGTGATATAGAAAATCACTAATCCGGTACATTCCACAACACTGATGTAGACTGATTTAGTAGAAGTATATGGGAACGTCAGAAGCAAGCACAAAACAAATAGGTTATTAGAAATGATGTAATGGAAGCGCTTACGGACTGGGTGTACATATATAGTAGCGTCATGTAGATCATTGTATACATTCATACAATGGATGTATACAATGGATAGGCGTAGGAGCGGGTCGTGCAGGTCGGGCTATAGCCCCACCAGATTGTGAAAAATTGACTTTCACCAGTCGACGATTGGCACTACTTCCGGTTTAGGTATAGACGATTAAATAAGTAATATATTTGTAGATAGTTTATCCGCTTTGTTAGTAGACATGATTGTTTGCTCCTTAGTCTATGTAATTAACAATTTTACAAGAAATTTGACAATACTGTATTGTTTCAATAAATCAGCACTGTACATTGGGGCATCGAGGCCATTTCTACTCTGCGCATGCGTGTAACCATGTCTGGTCCCACTTCTTCCGTGAAGGACGTAGCTGTACCAGAGCAACCCCATCAACCAATGACGTTCAAGTTTCCAAAAACATCATTTGGAGTGACTAACCGTAGTTTTCAACCAAGCTGGTTTGCTAGGTGGCGGTTTCTTCACTATAACGAGACTGAAGATGTGGTGTACTGTCACACCTGTATGACACGGGCCATACGCTCTATTCAGGTTTATTGCAGGACGGACACTTTTCTCTAACGAACTCAAGAGGCACTAACGTTAGACTGTCAAATCTGGGCGTGCCACACCCATATTATCCAGTCATTCTACCACACATGCGCACTACCTCTAATTCTAATCTACTTATAATAAACAGTCTGCTACACCACCTCCTCCCTAAGGTTATTCGCCCCGAGTTACATGTATCTATTGGGAGGTTTCCTGGCTCTTTGTAAACCATATCGTTTAGCTCCCGGAGAAAGCTTAGAATTCTGTTCCTCACAGGACGGGTCTGGTTGCTGGACAGTTAAATTCTTCCTTTCAGGTCATTGTTCTGTGGTGGGCGGCTTGATTGGAAGGTCGGTTACTTTCATCGGTTCCTGACCCTGAGAGACTGTGCTTGCATTACCTGGACGACCTTGGGGCACGGTGCTTGTTACCATACCAGCAATAACCAGCAGGGAACACAGCTGGACATCCACACACTCTAGAAAAGTGAACCTGAACAGGAGGGTCATCTGGAAAATATACCTTAATTAGTAGCAGTCACGTTTGGCTCTTCACAGGATGCAACTCGATAGGGCCCATGCCAAGGGCGAGACAGCTTCCGTAACTTTCCAGACTCCTCCTGAGGAAAACGAATCAAAATCCAGTCCCCTACCTTGAAACTAATATCTGTGGATGCGTTCTTATCGTATTGCTCTTTGTATCTCCTCTGGGCGACCTGAATACTACTGATTGCTATTTGACGCGCATGTGACAGTGACAAGACAAGCTCCTCACGGTAATCAGAAACTTCGCTGGCCTGGATCTCCCTCGGCGGTAGTAAGCAGCTTCAGTCGGAGATCGACAATCAAAACCATATAGCAAGAACGAAAGTTTCTCTCCCGTCGACTCATGAGGTGTATTTCGGTATGCCCAAAGCAATCCAGATAAATGTTCATCACACTGGACACCAAACTGATCTACGTGTTTCCGAATCATGGTCTTCAAAGTCCGATTAAATCTCTCAACCATACCATCACACTCGGGATGGTAAGCAGTAGTGTTAATCTTTTTCATTCCCAGTAACTGGCAACAATCCAGCATTAGGTGCGATAACAGATTCGTACCCCGGTCAGACAACAGGTACACCAAACATGGGGACAACCTGCTCAGCAAACAATCGAACAATGTGAACAGTTTGCTGATTAGGAATAGGATAAACCATTGGCCATTTAGTAAGAAAGTCTTGAAATACTAGCACGTGCTTGTTACCACTTTATGTCACCGGTAGGTGCATTACATCAACCCCGACAATCTGGAAAGCTCGCTGTACCCGAATAGGATGAAGAGGTGGCTTCAACTTCCCAACAACAACAACAGTTCCCGTCACTATAGCACACTGTGCACAACTCTTGCAGTGCTCTCGGGTGTCCGAATACATTCCTTCCCACCACCAGTGTCGCAAAAGGACACTGTACAAACGGTTTCCTGAAAAGTGTCCTGCCATCAATCCACTATGATTTTCTCGCATAATTTGCTCTCTGAGATGAACTGGGACAACTGCTCGCTTCCGATCACGATGCTTGGGGTCCACATAGTACAGGATGCCTTGCTCCATAGTACACAGTGATCCTAGTGCTACTGCCTTCCTAGCCAGTTTAGTATCCGCTCGCAACTCTCCTTGTTCAACGAAGTCTACGAAGTGTTTCACATCCATATCTTTCCTCTGTTCCTGACCAAAGTTGCATGTGGATGCTGGCTCATGGCTGGGTGCAGCTTTCTCTAACAGATGAGTAATAGTTGGCTCCGCAATACTGCACACCTTAGCCACTTGCACTTCCTTTACCGTCTCACTCATGACATCAAACTGTGGGTTCCTCGACAAGGCATCTGCAACACTATTCTCCTTTCCTGGTCAATAAACAATATCGATTTCCCGAATTCCAGAACCAAATACTCGAGTCCACCATCGTGCATGCTTCCCATTAGGGCTTGGTGTTCCTAGAACTGCCCTAACTGCAGAACGATCCGTATAAACAGTAACCTTGTGTCCATAAAGATAGGCATGAAAATGTGAAACAGCCCACACCACTGCAAGCGTCTCAAGCTCCGTGATACTGTAGTTCCTCTCTGCCTTGGACAGCGAGCGACTTGCAAATGCTACGGGATGTAGCCGGTTGTCAGACTGCTTCTGTGATAACACTGCTCCAAGTCCTAGAATACTGGCATCTGTCTGCAGAACAAATGGAACATCAAAATTCGGATACACCAAGATAGGGGTTTGGCTAATCTTTTGCTTTAGGGACTCGAACGCAGCCTGGCACTCCTCTGTCCACTGAAATATGGCATTCTTTGCTGTCAATGCATGCAGAGGCTTAGCTGTTGCAGCAAATTTGTGGATGAACCGACGACAATATCAAGCCAACCCAAGAAACTGTCTGATTTGTGCAACCGTCATTGGTTCAGGAAAACAGGCAACAGCTCGCACTTGGTCGGGATGTACCCTCAATCCTTGCGGTGTAATAACATGCCCTAAATATTTAACTTCCTGTCCAATAAATCGACACTTTGACAATTTCAGCTTCAAATTTGCCTCCTTCAATCGCTTCAGTATCAAGTTTAAGTGCTGCAAATGCTTCTCCAGCGTTTCTGAAAAGACTATCACATCATCAATATACACACCAACAATGTCAGATCCATTGTCAGGATTGAGCCCCATTAGAACATGTTGCATCAATCTTTGGAACACTGATGGCGCGTTGGTCAGACCAAAAGGCATCACCTTAAACTGATACAGCCCCTGGCAGGTGATGAATGCAGTCTTCTCCTTAGAATACCGGTGGACCCTAATCTGCCAGTAGCCTGATGCCAGATCTAATGTAGAAAAGTACTTGGATTTTCCCAACTGATCTAACAGATCATCGATCCTAGGCAGTGGAAACGTATCGAGCTTGGTTACCGAGTTTAACCCGCGGTAATCAATGCAAAAGCGAAGGGTTCCGTCTTTCTTCCGAACCAAAACAATAGGACTGGCCCATGGACTGCTCAAAGGCCCGATAACACCTGCCGTTTGCATATTCCTTAGCTGAGCAGCAACTTCTTTCCTCACTCCAAATGGCATTCTCCTTGCTGCTTGCTTAAGTGGAGTGGCGTCTCCTGTATGGATCTCCATTTCGACTAGGTTCGTCTCTCCTCGTTCCCAATCTGATAAACAGAACACATCATGATGTTGCTTTAGTAAATCGCCTAGTAACTGTCTGTCTTCGTTTGGCAGTTGAACGTCATCTCTCACAAACTCATCCAGTTGGTGCTGACGATGTGCAACTTCATCCGCCAACATAACTTCCCTGATGAAGACGTCATTTCCCTTCATACATCTACCTATTGAACCATTTCTCCTCCTGTGACTGGAGCAGTAATTGACTCAACGTCTACTGAAACAGCACTGCCTACTTCGGCTCCTTCCTCAAGCTTCATGATAAATCCAAAGGAGTTGGACATGACCATCTGGGCAGTTCCTGACAGCGATAGTTTGACAAGGCCATCATCCAATGTAACTCCCAGCGCTTTCACCATTTCCCCTAACGGTTCTACAAGAACTGAATCTGACATTGTGTCATTGACGTCAGTTTGGCTACTTCTGCAAACTTTAAGAAAATAATGCAAATAATCACAAGTTTGAATAAACAAACTACATATACAAACTACAAGCTACTTATATACTCACCTTCACAGATGTCTAAATTGCTGCTGCTAAAATTGAAGAACGTCGGTTTACACACATTGCATCTCTGCCCTCCTGCATTTCCCTTGCAATCACAATAACCAGTCTCATTGCATTCGACTGAGTTGGATCCAATCACATCACACATACAAGCTACAATGCAAACACACAACTTCAGCTCATGTTGCTTGCAGCAAGAACGACATGCAAGAGTGTGCATGCAAGCTCACTCAACCAGTCATGCAAGAATGCATGTATGTATACCCGCTCTTAGCTTATGCACACATTCACACATGTGCAAAAACGCATGCACATGTATGTACATAGTACCTTCACAGCCAGCACTGTCAAATCCAAAATACGTGTAGCTACACGCTGAGCAAGTTCGAGTGACAATGTTTGATGCACAAGTACACTGACCACCCAGCTTTTCACACTCTTGACTAGAACCCAATGTTCCCACATTATCACAACTACAATCTACACACATCACAAAACATTCTTAATTCAAAACTACAAAATCAAACATTGTCTTCATACTCAATGCTCCATTGAAAAGAGCGGCATTGATTAGAATAGTGATATTTCTGCAAAACTCTGTGAGACTTGCTGAAGACGACTGTGGTACCGATTCTCGCACGTCATAGCAAGTGAATGGAAACACTAATTGATCACCAAAAGATAACTCCTGAAACTCAGGAAGATCGGTGTGTTCTGGCATAAGTAAAAGCTGTAACAAACCCACAATTAAACAATACTTTATCCAAATGTCACATTTATCTAAAACAGACCGAATCAACAAAAAATCCGTCGACGGGATTTCCAGCTCCAGCATTAAGATTGTAAGTAAAGTTAACAATCAGTTCAGAGCCAGCAATCTGCTGTCCCATTAACGGTCTTTCGTGAGGATTAGCAAATGTAGGTGCAGATGGTAATATGCTTTCATCAGCAAGTACACTTGCCCCATCACCTGATCTCACTGCTGACAACACGATACTGTCAAATGAACTTGGTGCCTACACCACATAATGACTTACTCTAACTCTGACAAGCCCAAGCAACAATTGCTCACCTCATAACGAATAATCAGTCTATACTGAATTGATCTCTGTGGAACGGTCACACGAAACGTAATGCGATTACCATCACCTCTCATTCTCACTCCACCCGTTCCAGTAAACTTGCTAAGATCACTGACTCGTCTCTCAACCATGGCTCCTCCCTGTGTTGACAAGCACATAAACGTTTACTAATACCATAACACAAGTCTCTAACTTACACTAAGCCAAGCAGACTCTGCTTCATAGATGAGACCCTCTAAGAAAGGCAACCAGTGGAAGTCTTCGATGATGCCACAAGTGCGACCAGTCAAACCAGATTTACAAGGACACTGTCCTGTTAACTGGTTACATGACAGTGATACTGCAGACGACAGGGAGCAACCACATTGTTGACAGCCATTAGCAAAATCACTACCAGTCAGAAAGAACCCGTCCTAATATATCAACAAGACATGACAGAACTACATCATCTGTATACCATTACAATTCTTACTTGACAAGTGTCACATTTCAGGCCAACCACATCGGCCTTACAATCACACTGACCAGTATCATTACATGCACCCATCGATGCTGCAGTAGATCCATCAACATTGCAGTTACAAGCTGCAACATGTGACGTAAGTATCACGATCTGTCACCACACAATTGCTTTCTTACGTTCACATCCGTCAACATCTGATGCTTGCAGATTAAGGAATCCTGTCTTGCAAGTATCACATTTCAACCCCATCACATTTGCTTTACATGTACACTGTCCTGTTGTAGCATTGCAGCTCCCACCAGCTGATGATTCAGAACCAGGAACATTGCACAAACAATCTGAAAGTGACACCAACATCAGAAGATATAAATTTGCCATGTAAAGTCTATCATAATCATGATATAGTTTTATATTTGCAAATGCCTTTGCGTAGTTAGAACAACTCTTGCTGTTAAAGTGTCTTCAGAAGACACAGCTCTTCACTCCACATCTACAATGTGTTAGTGCACAAGTAAATTTCAAATACACTGACTTTTAAAAATGTTCGTGGATGTACCCATGCAAATTGAAGTAGAATTTCGTAAGACACAATGTAGATTTATGAGTCAAAGCACAAATTGGTTAGTCCAGATGCAGACTGAATGTGCCCGGTAACAATTACGTACTGAATCTATATGAGATGGCATGTCCACTGATAACAGTGATGACTCGATACTGAATCTATATATATATATATATATATATATATATATATATATAGGAGAGCTGTCAACTTCTGTCTGTCTGTCTGCGTGCACGTGCGTGTATGCATCTGTGTGTGTGTGTGTGTGTGTGTGTGTGTGTGTGTGCGTGCGTGCGTGTGTGTGTGTGTGTGTGTGTGTGTGTGTGTGTGTGTGTGTGTGTGTGTGTGTGTGTGTGTGTGTGTGTGTGTGTGTGTGTGTGTGTGTGTGTGTGTGTGTGTGTGTGTGTGTGTGTGTGTGTGTGTGTGTGTGTGTAAATCAGTTCTCCGGGAAGAGCGAGTCTGATCTCCACCGAATTTGGCTCACGCACGCCAAATCCGTCAATGTCGAAAGTGAGATTGTCCTTGTTTTCCATACTGCTCCCACAAAGACGCGATTTCCTGCGGATTGAACCATCTCCGCTCTCACGCGAATATTTCAGTAATGGCAATCTCCGCCGAATCTAAACTGCACGCTCCCGACGTCAGTCAGACGGTACGTGCAGAGCGTGTCGTTCATTTCAGACGACGTCGGAAAAGAAAAGATATTTTTCTTATATCCGGGTCTTGAAAACGCCCACAGTCATTTGCCCGTCTACGCTCATCAAAGAGCTGCCAAGTTCGATACACCTGTTCGCCACAACGCCAGCAATGTGTTCCAAGTGACGACGTTCAACGAGATTTGAAAGAGAATCTTCCAAGCTACTCAAAGACTGGGATAAGAGTTCTTTGTTCTACAAGATGGACTGTAAGAGCTGATTCCCTTGCCAGCGTAATCGATAATTACGTGGTTCTACTTAGCACGTGGCAGCAATCCTTAAAACTTGTTCATGATACCGCAATGAAGGCCAGAATACATGGTGTGCAGGCACAGATGAAGACATTTCAGTTTTTCTACGGAGCTGTTCTTGGGGAGAAATTGTTGAGACACACTGACAACCTCAGCAAGACACTGCAACCTAATCAAATATCTGCAGCAGAAGGTCAACAACTGGCACAGATATCATGACTGTAAGGACGTTGAAAACGCTGCGCAGTGAACAAGCCTAAGATCTGTTCTGGTTTGAAGCAAACAAGAGGGCTGAAAATCTCAATATTCCAGAACCTGAATTACCTCGCCAGAGAAAACGCCCTCGAAGGCTGGAGGAAGATGCCGCAGAATCAATTTTTCACGGTGATGTCAAGTCTTACTACTTGCAAATATACAACAAGGCCGTTGATGTAATAATTAATTGCATTGAAACAAGATTTGACCAACGAGATTATGCAAGGTATTCGTCTTTAGAATCACTTCTTCTTACAGCAATTTCACTACAACAAGATTACCATCATGACTGGGAAACCCGACATCGCAAGAAAGCAATACTGGAGGGACAACTTGAATGAATGTGTGACTTTCACCAAGACGATTTTGACATAAGCCAATTGAAAGTACAGCTTGAAACGTTTGCTACCAACTTCTGCAAAGACGCGGACACCACAAAAGTTACTGTTTATGACGTCAGACAATATTTTGTGTCCTTAATTAATCCCTGAGAAGAAATTGCTCATGTCACAAGTCTGTCAACTGTTGCAGTTAATTTTAGTCATGCCTGCAACGAATACCACGTCTGAAAGATCTTTCAGTGCGCTGGGTCGTGTAAAGAAATACTTGAGGACGACCATGCTACAGGAGAGGCTGAATTACGTAATGCTTTTACATGTGCACAAAGAGTCGGTTGATTTGCTCAACCTGAAGCAAATTCATAACAAATTTGTAGAGGGATCTGAACACAGACTTAGGATGTTTGACAAGTACACTGATGATCTAAGGTAGCATGTCTATGTGCGCTATCTACGTAAACGTATACCTATTTAGTATTTATATTGCGTAATTACAGAACTAATGTAAGCGGAAAGATGTTTTAAGAAGGAAATCAAAGATTAATAAATAACAAAATAGTAAAATATGATAAAGAAACGTTCAAACGTGTCAAGCTGATTTGAAGTGGCAGCTAGCGCGCGCTATTTCCGCCTAATAGCGCGTGTTAGGCCCGACCACTTCCAATTTGCTTCCTACGCCCCTGTACATACATACATACATACATACATACATACATATATATATATATATATATATATATATATATATATATATATATATATATATATACACCGTACTGACACGATTAATACCCCACCCCATAGTTGGCTAGCATCAAAGGTAAACTAGGAGATGGGACTTTACTCAAAACCTGACACCTGGAGGTGTTAATTGGCAATAGTAATTAACTTAATCAATTGACAAGTAATTAACCACCTGACAAGCCACAAGGTAAAATGAAGAATCTAATCATCTAAATCTGAGTCATTAAAACCTTCAAACTCGGAATCTGATTCAGAGTCACTGAATAGCAAGCTTGCTGCCTCTTGTCTCGTCTCTGCTTCATCTAGTGGAAAGTGATCTGATACTTCATCATCTTGTGATCCGTCCATAGCGTTGGAGATTCCACAGCGGAGAAATGATTTCACAATTGTATCTGGTAAAATGGATGACCATGCTTCGGAAATCCAGTTGATTACTTGCTGCCGTGACGGATGCACCCTAGCTGTGCCTCTCACGTTGTCAAATGCCCATCGTTCCTAGCCTCGACACTAAGCCTCCCTTTGCTTTTGGTGGTTCGACCGTGCGAGGATAGCAACGGAACTGTATCACGTGATGTTCTCTCCGAAAAGCAAAGGGAGGCCTGTAACTCATTATGTCACGTGACAAGCTAGCTTGTCACCTGATCTATTTTACAAATGATGATTGGTCAACTGTAAATGACATTTCAGTTACTTCTTGATTATTTCCTCTGAGACATGCGGAGATCAGTAAACAATCGCCCACCTCACAGGTGTCATTTAGTGTGCTACAACAGCTTGTGTACCGACCTAAGAATATCGTTTGGGCGCGTTTGTAGCTATAGGTTGCAAACAGTTCCAGTATTCTCCCTACATCGCAGCGAGTGAAGGTATCACTTTAGTCGCGTGCAGCGATTGCCAGCTTCAAGCTGACATCAGCCACGTAGAAATTTCACGCGCAGTCGCAATGGCTTTCGATCGATTCCGGAAGCGCGATGTTAGTTTAAGACAAAAGCGTACATGTACAGTAGCCTAATCGGTATTGCATAGTCTTCTAGTCAACGACAAGAGAGGACAGAATCTGCGCGTTGTCTTTTTGCGCGCGACATGCCGTACAGTCTTTGCGCTCGTTTCTTTACGCTAGCTAGACAGTAAGCAGCATCG
The DNA here is from genome assembly GCF_963422355.1 of Corticium candelabrum. Classification (NCBI taxonomy): domain Eukaryota; kingdom Metazoa; phylum Porifera; class Homoscleromorpha; order Homosclerophorida; family Plakinidae; genus Corticium; species Corticium candelabrum. Next base: position 5,823,338 of record NC_085095.1, read on the forward strand.
CAAAGGCCAGCATGCATAGTTACTGACTGTATTTCGCGCCTTTCCGTTCCAACACCTTTGGTATGACGGTATACCTGCTGTAAACTAAAACACACCTGATCTCATTTTGCAAGTCTTTAGCAATATGAAACAAACCGACAAAGGGTGGGTTTTCCTAATGACATAATTAGTTAAGTTGTCACGTGACATAATGAGTTACTAGACCTCCCTTTGCTTTTCGGACAGAACATCACGTAATACAGTCCCCGTTGCTATCCTCGCGCGGTCGGACCACCGAAAGCAAAGGGAGGCCTAGTGTCGAGGATACATCGTTCCCACAAATGACGCATATTCGACTTAAATGGTTTATTGATTGAAACATCTAGTGGTTGTGCGACACCCACCTGGAACATAGACGAGATCCGTTTTCTTATCTTCCGCATACTCTCTCACCTCTTCCGTTTTGTGCACTCTGTACTCCTCTAGTACGAGGAGACGTCGAACATCGTCTTCAGGATTACCCCACACCCTCCTAATACAAAGGGCCATTGTTTCTCTAGTCATCCAACCGCTCTTTGACGCAGTTACAAGGACATTAGCTAGAATCATCAAATGGCGCCTCACTCGCGGACCGATTGCACCTGTTGGCTCCTTGAATATGACAAGTGCCGGCAGCTTGTGCCCGCTAGCTATAATTGTAAGAGCAACAGTGCAGCCTTTCTTCTGGTAACCGGTACCTCGTACTCTTAGGGTCCTTTCACCACGAACATATTTGGTAACGGTAGCAACACTGTCCTAGCAAACCATTGTCTCATCCATGTTTGCCTAATTATACGGAGTATAGTCATGTGTCTCACGCAACCGGATAATTTGTCGGCGAAATCTGAGAAGATCATCTTGATAATGCTCCGGAAGGGCTTGAGACTCATTCGTTTTGCGCCGTAGTCCTACGTTAAAGCGTTGCTTCCACCTGACAAGCCATCCATTGCTTGCTTTAATAAATCCTACAATGTTTAGTTCTGCAGCAACTCGCTTTGATTCGTCTATCAGTGCGACGTTAGAAACTGCCAGGCCAAAATTTCGCCTCTCTTGCAAAAGTCATACACCCGGTCATCAAGCTGTACACTTAATGGTTCACGTCCGTCGCGCATCTTTCTTGCTTTCTTTCCGTTCGGAGTTGTTTCGTGTCGCTTTAGCTCCTCGTACTTTGCATTCCAGTCCCGCACACACTTCCTGTCAATGCTAAATTGGTTGGCGGTTTTTGACACCACCGAGCCATTGCCTGGATGCCATTCAACAACGCTGATCTTGTATTCAACAGTGAAGCTACGATATCTCTTGGGCATAGCTGCCTAGAACAGGTTGCCAAATGCGTAGGCAATTAAAGAAGCTAGTCTATATAGAAAGCGCCAATTAGCACCAGTTAATTAAAGAACAAAAAGGTGTGAAAATCTTAGGACCTAGACCAAAGGTGGGGATGGGACTTTACTCGAGGCCTGGGTATTAATGGCGTCAGTACACGTTATGTGTGGTGAGTGCGTGTGTGTGTGTGTGTGTGTGTGTGTGTGTGTGTGTAAGTTTGATAGCCGGCTAGACCGGATCACCTACAAGGCTCAAATTTGGGGTACAAGCGTAACACGACATGGGTAAGAACATAGGCAGGGTGGCATTGACCTCCACCTTCAGTCGGGTCCCCTTTTGGAAGTGCAATGTAGAACGACACTATGCTGTTCACCTTTTAAGAAGGAGACTGAATGCCCCTGATAGACTCAATTTGAAGGAAGTTCTGTTACGTGAACTCAATCTCATGGCGTAGTTTTGTTTTCTCATCACTAAGAATGCAATACTCACTCTAGAATAATAATGGCTGCTCATTGCATTCCCACCTGTGCGAGCGAGCTCGTATATACAGCTGCAGAGTAAATTTCAAAACAACGTCTATGGTAAGTGACGATGTAGACGAGTAAACTACTGTTTCTTCAATTCACTCGTGGGGTGGGTAGCTAGAAGTGGTGCGCAACGCACAGTAAAACGCGCATGCCTAACAGTAAGTGAGCAATGTTTCCATGGCGATGTTAGCAGTTGTTAACTTTCATTACATTAGCTAATTATTATTAGCTAAGAACAGCACGAACTGTCACAAAACAGTTATTACAACAACTCAGACGCTATGTAAGTTAGAACGTTGCTTACGCCTATCTTGTTGCCATAGCAATAATCACAGAGTGACGTCACATGACGTAAAGGGTCAATTTTTTGCACCCATCGAGGAAAACAAACAATTATTCAAAATGATCAATTTCTAACAGCTGTCCCCTGGGTGTAGGGGTGGTGGAACGCAGTCACATAAGTGAGCATAGTTTCCATAGAAACATCTCTAGTGATGACGTCACATGACGTAAACTATTGTATGTTTACCTTCTTCAAAAACTAGCAAAGAATGATTCGAATTTGTTAATTCCTAAACGATTCCCCCGGGGGTAGGGGTGGTGGCGTACGGACGGACGCACGTACGGATGGACACTCAGAGTACCCCTTTGACGCATTAGAGAAAAGGCGCTCGCTTCGCTCGCTCGCAAAAAATTTCAATATTCATTGTTTGTTCATATGCCATTGTTACGTCACAATGCTATCTACCAGTCCCATCAGACTGGGTTGGCTGTAGACTAGTAAATGCTCGGTTAGCATTAGTGTTTGGCGAGTGACGGTGTTCTGTCTTTGCCTATTCGCGTAACAATGGTTGCGTTACCTAGCAATAGTTTCTGTCAAACAAACGCTGGAACTCAGGAAACAGACTTTCAGTTGCTCTTCTATAGTATTTTGCGTTCAATTATCCGAATCCGGTGTTCAATTATCTGAACTCGGCGTTCAATTATCCGTTGCGTAAGGATGTTGTGCAACTAAATAACTTACATTAGTCTGCGGTTGGGCAGCTGCTCAAATATCATTCATCAGCTGTCTAGACGCAATAATTTGTAATTGATCTTGACTTTAGCGTGGATTTTTAGCGTGTGTTGTACGATAATTTCCTTTGCACTAATCTTGGTGTCCCACGTTTCCACGAAGGTCCAGCTGAGCTGTTGTGAGCGAACTAAATGTACATATCTAGGAAGCCTACAACAACGCCTTGCTCCGTCAATCGTGGTGTAATCTGCATACTTTGTAAATCGCGCGTCTTGCGTGATACCATGCAACAGTCCATCATGCGTCGCAGCGGGTTTTTAGCTAATCAAGAGCTCGAATTTCACTACTTCACCTTCCCACCTTTCTTGAATCAATCATTTATTGTTCAGCTGAAACGTGAGTGAGCATCCTAGAAAGACGTCATGAAAGAAATGTGCGACTAAAATAATTATTTCTATATTTGGTACTTCTAATTAGGACAGAACATCCGATAATTGAATGCCCGAATCGGATAACTGAACGCCCAATTCGGATAATTGCTTGCCTGAGCGGGTAACTGAACGCCGAGTTCAGATAATTGAACGCAAAACACTATAGTTGTCTTCAATTCTTCGTTCACGCTTCAGTCGTCTCACTCGTTTACTGAGATAGTCGCGTAACAATGATCGCACAGTCACGTGACAATGGTTGCGTAGCAATAATTTCTATCAAAGTAACGCGCGGAAACTCAAAAAACAGACTTTTCTCTTCTTTTAGCTTTTCTTTTTCATTCCGTTTGTCACAAATCAGTCTCCTTTTCTCTTTAGTCGCGTAAGGGAGCAAAATCGAGAGTCGTTTGACTCTCCTCGCCAAGAAATTACAATTGAGTCGACCCCTCAAAAGAGGTCCCATGCTTCAATTTTTAGCGCATATGTTACGGAGCCAAAATTGCATTCATCTGGCATCGTCGTTTTGTTGATTTGTCTTTCTGTTTTGCCGTAAATCCATGTGCTGACGTACGTATATATATAAATATATAAATAAAATATATCTCGAGCTCAATTGACATGACAAGAGAGAGGCTCGCTTCGCTCGCCAATAAATACTAGTAAATGCTCGGTTAGCATTGTGTTTGGCGAGCGATGGTGTTCTATCTTTACCTATTCGCGTAACAATGGTTGCGTTACTTAGCAATAGTTTTTGTCAAACATAATATATCTTGAGCTCAATTGACATGACAAGAGAGAGGCTCGCTTCGCTCGCCAATTATTTTACTTATCTTAAACCATGTCCAGAGAAAAGGGATAGAGTTCCGATTGTTCAGTACATACGTTGGAAACGTGCTGAGTATATTTTAATAAAAATATCCCAAGAGGACCAGCCTCCACTCGCGCGTAAATTTCGAATTCTCTGGAATGCCGCATGAGATCTCCACCAAATTTAAACTGCCCATTCCTGACAAAAAACTGCGCGTGACTTTCAAGTTTCTGCTGAACGGGAATAATCTAACCTGCCCGTGCGGAGAACGGGCCAGTGAGCTAGTTAATTATAACAAGTCCAAAAACATTTTGAGAAAATGATGGGTATGCAGGGATGGGTATGTACTTATGTCATTTATGCCCATCTCCTACATCACATTCACAACTGATGCAAGCGATATAGGTAAAAAGATTGTGATGTAGGAGATGAGCATAAATGACATAAATACATACCCATCCCTACATACCCATCCCTACATACCCATCCCTACATACCCATCATTTTCTCAAAATGTTTTTGGACTTGTTTCATATATTTTTAGCTATGTTAAAAGTATGTTACGCGAGAACGTGTGTGTGTGTGTGTGTGTGTGTGTGTGTGTGTGTGTGTGTGTGTGTGTGTGTGTGTGTGTGTGTGTGTGTGTGTGTGTGTGTGTGTGTGTGTGTGTGTGTGTGTGTGTGTGTGTGTGTGTGTGTGTATCCTGAAGACGGAAATGACAGTTTTAGTAAACCGAGTGCATAACATTTTGAACATGTGAGAATACTTTCATGCCCAAACCCGAGGAGAGACCACGTGGAGGTTGCACTCTCTGTCTCGCCCCCTCCCACCCTGGCCACGAATTCCAGGCTGTAATTAGACGCTGCACATTCCAGTTTAGCTACGGTATCTCTTTTCAAGTGACCTTATGATGTAAAAGATGGGCATAAATGACATAAGTACATACCCATCCCTACATACCCATCATTTTCTCAAAACGTTTCTAGACTTGTGTAGTTTGAAATGAAAATGACGGTTCTAGTAATTATACGTGTGCAGCTCGGCCGGGATTTCAATCTTTGATTGCATCTCTAGACAACTCCCACGTTACGCTCAGCATACACGGAAGTACGTAGCAGCTGACGGATGTCCGTAGCGGCTGACGGATGTACGTAATAACACTGATTGCATCTATAAACAACTCCCATTACCTCGGGTTCCACGAAGAGATACACGCTTACATGCACAGAGAGTCAGACAGGACGCCGCGCCGTTGAACATAGTGGTACTGTACATGTTCAACAACACGCAACTGTAAGCAGCATGTAGCAGGTGGAAGTAGCAGCTAGGCTTCCAAACGGTAGTCACATGTACACACGTGACCGGAACAACATGGCGTTGTGGAACAGTACGTGGAACTGCATGGCAGCAGTTGACTGAAACAAGGTGACTTTGCACATTTCTAGCTGTTGGGTCAGTGCAATTTTTCGGACAAGAGCGAATCGTTTGGTGTGACTCTCGTCGTTGTAGCTGCTTCGAGTGAGGCGCTAGCCTGGCTGACAAAAGTGAAATGTGAAATGTGAAAGAATAAATCGGTTTTTTTACTTGCCGATAGCTGGCTTCTGAGGCGTTTAGTGTCAGCGGTGATAGTCTGGCTGCCATTAGGAACGTTTGAAGTTGAGCGCTACGTGGGACCGAGATCTCTATAATGAGTTCTGAGAGATCCGGTTCGGATGCGTTTGGATACTTTTGTATGGGCCGCCATTTTAGATTCTTCGCATCCCTACATAGGGAGTGCAGTAGCACTTCCTGATACTCTGAAGCCTGGTTCACAATATGACGCCGACGCTGAGTTGAGCGTCAAACTTCAAAGAAACCGCCTCGACGTCGGCGCATCCTTTGAAGTTGACACCGACGTCGATGCTGGAATAGGATTCATTTCTATTGTCGACGTCGACGTCGACGTCGGCGTCAATATTGTGAACCAGGTCTAACGCTTCATGTAGAGTACAAGTATGTATACATTCATACATATTCAGTAGTAAACGTACCTTCTGTTGTAAACACAGGTTCTGGTGTGTCAGTAAGTGTTAGACAGTAGAAACATGTGCGTGTGTGACACCACACACACACACACACACACACACACACACACACACACACACACACACACACACACACACACACACACACACACACACACACACACACACACACACACACACACACACACACACACACACAACACAGGCAGACTATATCCTATGCATTTGCTGTGCATGAACACTAAAGCATAAAATTAAACAAAACAAACTGCACACACCTGAACACGTGCCATTCCTTAGAACAGTACCATTTGAGCATTCACATGCTGGATTGTCAGTACATTTATAAAATGGGAAACAGTCAATATCAACATCCACATTGCACAAAGTGCCACCATCGCCTAAACACAATTCAAAACCTAGCCATATTACTATGGTAAGTATAAACATGAATAATTATTGACTTCACCTAGTCCACAGTCACAATTCTGCAGTAAGAATTTGTCCTCTCCGGGGTGTCCATCAGTACAAGTTGCATTGAATTTATGATTACAAGCACACAGTATAACCAAAGGATGCAACAGACTGGATGCTGCTACAGAATCCACTGCAATAAACTGAATGCTTACATTCTGTGTAGACGTAGGAGTCCAAGTAAAGGTATAAGCAGTAAAGTTATACATGCTACCCATTGGTGAAAATGTAAACTCATCTGTTGGTGGTAGATTTCCTTGAAGAGTAACAGTGAAATTATCATTTGCATCAGTAGCTGTAAACGAATAAACTGTGGTCTCATAAACAGAAGCAAAAAGAGTATCATTGCCATTCATAACGGGTGGTCTGTTACCTAACAATTGCACAGATAGAGAAGTATAGTTAACGCCATAAAACAATGTTACCCAATATAGTTTACTCAATGTCACAGCATTATCTTCATTCATCTGATGAGTCGAGAGTGTCTGAAAGGCAATTTCTAAATCTCCAGTCACAACACCATCAAAAAGACACTGTTCATTTCCACCACATGTAGTTGTCAGGTTTGGGACTGAGCTTGCCATATTTGTTAAATCATTTTCATCGACAAAACAAGGAATTGCTTCTGAAATGGTAATGTTTGCAAGTCCTAAACCATTGCCACCATTACCACTGTCATAATAGAACAAACTTTCACTTGACTGCACTTCCCCTGTAAACACCCACAACATAGCATTTAAAATTTTAAAACTGTATTTAATAATGAGCATGCACATATTAACACATCTAACATGAAAGTCCAAATTGAAAGTGTATTCTTTCATCTGAATCAGTAGATGCTAAAATAGTTCCATTTCTTGTTGTCAAGTCATTTTTGGGATCCTCGTCCCACACGCCCAAGAGTCCACTTGTATTACCGATGAGATCTTTTGGACCTGCAAACACAACAGCCAACAGTGCCTTCTTTGCCTCCACTCTTATTGATATATCTGAACTAAACACAGCTATAAATGTTGCGCAGTCTGGTTGTGATATGACAACGTTGTCTAAGACGAGAATAGATGTGTTGCTCAGCTCAGTAAAATTGCTTGTAATGTTGACAAATGAAACGTCTCCAATGTGCCTTGCAAACACTTGTAGTCTGTTGTTTGTCGTCAGCTGCACATGAAGTACAGTTGAATTGGGGTCACTTGTGGTGAAATCGGCACTGGGAAGGAACTGAGCCATTGCAAAGGCTGTAAATACGGTAGCACTACAGTTGCCTTCTCCAATGGGTTCAGTGCGACCTTCCAGAACAAATGACTCATCTCTAGTCTTCATGACTATGTACTCTCCTTGTCCATTAAATGTGAATAATTTGCCATCCATCGTGCGAAAGTGAGGATCACCATAACCACTTCCTAGAATCACATTTAACTATACCAATAGCAAAAGAAACAATGAGATTACTACAATTGCTAACCCAGACGAGGAGGCCAATAGCATGACAACAATGAATTAACTTGCACATCAAGGTAAGGAAGACAGCTGTGAGGTTGACGACAGCACCAATCATATGGCTGAACTCTCAATTGAAAAGGACTATATGGAAAGTTGAATAGATAGCGTAAATACACTCTGGCTCGAATTAGAACTCCAGAATGCAAATATTTAGATGCATAACAGCACTCAGTCTCTGGTGTCACAACCCTCTCTCCAATTGCAATCTGAAAATGAAATCGTTGGATGTAACACTCTCCACTCTCGATTGAAGAAGATACACGCATGAATCGAAAGTCAAGCTCAGCGTGCAATAATGTCCATGGACAGGGAACTAAAAACGATATCCACTGTGATAAATTTCCGAAAGTCCCTCCATCTTCAGAGTACCACTCACGACAAAAGTTTGCAGTTGTTGGTGTTACTGGTGCAGATGGCGTAGGCACTGCTTGTGTTGGAGTTGGGGCTGCAGATGGCAGAAACACTGTTTGTGTCGATATTGCAGGTATAGACGGCTGAACATCTAAGCTTGTGCCTGAATACTGCTTTAGGATACTGGACTGAGTTTGTAAGTTAGTAACAGCTGGAGAGGGCATCACTGTAGTGAAGTCACTGTGTGCCAAACCAATCATGTGCAACAACAGGGTTACAACACTTTGAAGACATAACCCTACACCTGTACCTGACTTCGTTTTCATAAAATAAAGAAGTACCGTAAAGAGAATGAGTAAAAACGAGAGCATGGCAACAAGACTCACCCAACTACAACTAAACAAAGCATGCAGTAGCTACGCTACGGCTAGGTAATGAACAAGACAATCTGATCCCATGGATCTAAATACAAGCCGAGCGTAGTATACATATTATCTAAGTATATCTGAATGCGAACGCTCGGGAACGCCCACTTCCGTCTATCCAGATGTTTGTCTGTCTGTAACGCGCCGATCAACACCACACCGGTCTCGGATCGTCGCGAAACGAGGTGGGCTGGTCGAGATCACAAGTCCGAGACGAACGGTTGCGTTGGATTTCGCCTCGACTGCCTCCGACGGCCCGAAACGAGACACTGGCGGCCTGAAATGAGATGCATGGAAATTTGTTTATTCAATTGACCGAGTATGCGGATGAACACCCACCTAGCCTCGCCCAGACGCAGTGTGGATTGCAGCTTCGGATGCGCTTCCATCACCACATCACTGATAGTGGATTGCAGCTCCGGATGCGCTTCCATCACCACATCATCAGTGATGTGATGATGGAAGCGCATCCGGAGCTGCAATCCACACTGTGTCTGGGGCGAGGCCAACACACCCCTGCTATCGTACGCCGTTCTAATTCTCTCATCTACAGTGTGAGGATGCGCTAGCCTCGCCCCAGACGCAGTGTGGATTGCAGCCCCGGATGCGCCATCACCACTTCGTCTAGTATGGTACCGCCTTTCTGGGCGAGAGTAGGTATGTAATCAAATTCTTCAGCGCTTGTCATACTAATGTTATTAGCTAGGAACTGAGCTTTCGATTGGACTTTGACGTTGTTCTAGCCTCTGTACTTGTCGATATTGCGATTTTAGGCTTCTGTCAAGCGTTAGTAAGAGATTGCAGCTACGCTAGAGAGCGTAGCGGTGAAATGGCAGATCAGAAATGGCACTTGCAGTGCATCATACGCCGTTGAACGCGTACACAGGTTCTCAGTTGAAGCTGCAATGCGTCATATGCCTCTACTGCAATGCATTGGACTGCTGCTTACATACTGCGCGCTAATTAGCGAAGATCCCACGCGACAGTCGTTACCTGCAATCTACTACGCCGACAAAGTACACTTGTTACTGACACTAATCATGTCCCTAGGGACATGATTAACGCTGACCGCAAGGGGCGGTATCATACCAGTAGTGGTGACGGCAGCGCATCCGGGGCTGCAATCCATACTGCGTCTGGGGCGAGGCTAAGGATGCGCCGGGTGTAAGCCGGCCGGCTCACAGGGCCGCTTGCGCGTGCGTGAGTCCGTGTGTTTGTCTTCGCGGAAGTGACGTCATTCTTCACGAATAGATCATGACGTTTTAGGTGGGAAGAGTCTGAGATGGGGCTGCTGGAAAATGCGTAGTCTGAGATGCGCGGGAGTTTGTTTATCCAATTGACCGAGTATGCGGATGTGACGCGTGACTGGTCTGCGCTTCATCTGCATCGAGTATGCAGATGTGACGTGAACTGGTCTGCGCTTCATCTGCATTGATCCATGCGCTACGTGGAGGCTTAGAGCCAGCGCTATAATCCACCTGGAGATCCACGGGCACTAACATTGGCGCAGCTCTGGGATTGGACACCAAGGCCCACAAGTACCCCAGTCAATGACCAGGTAGCAAATTTTTTGGGGGGTCCACTTCACACACACATCCCGGATATATAGCCCGGATAAGTTTAACTTGCACGTGCACGGTAGACCATTCTCACGTGCACGCATGGCTCACGATCATGATTTAGTAGTTCGAAATGTGTTGTTATGCTAACAGATCGTGGGAATTGCGCTTTCTCTGCGAGCAGTTACCACACTGAGTAAGCAACAGTGACAGTGAAAGGAGAGCCCCAATACGGGGAATGTTGGTTGCTACAAACCGTTTTCTTTGCAGAAATCGACTTTCTCGAGAAACTGTTGACTCCAGAAAAGCTTTACGTAATGCAGTTATTATACAAGACGGCAGAGGTTTGTACATTTTGCTAATTAGTTGATAGTAGTTGATGAACTAATTATTAATTTATTAGAATAAAGTATTTAGTAACATTATAGCACAGTTTATGTATTTATGGTAGTATTTTTAACCTTAAATATGATTTAATAAATAGTAATTTATAATTTATAAGTGTATATACAGTAGTGGACAAAAGTATTTGCTGGGCAAGAAATTTCAAGGGTTTTTCAGTATGTCTGTATTTGGGTGGAAGCACAAAATACTAATAAAGCGACTTCTTGATCAATGTTTGTCATGCAATGGCAAAATCGAGACTAATTGGTATAGAATTGAGTCTAAATCAGTTGGTTGTTGCAATTTAAGATTATAGTTACAACCTAGTTAAAAGCCGATTAAGTTTACATTACAACTTATCAAAGCATATTCAATGCAAACAATATTACAACCTTTGAAAACAAGCTAACTTATCCATTTGTGATCACATCAGCACCTATTTCCATTCTGTAGGCCAGAATATGATGAAAATCAACTAAAAACCTACCCGGCAAATACTTTTGTCCACTACTGTATATACACTTATAAATTATAAATTACTATTTATTAAATCATATTTAAGGTTAAAAATACTACCATAAATACATAAACTGTGCTATAATGTTACTAAATACTTTATTCTAATAAATTAATAATTAGTTCATCAACTACTATCACTTCTTCGGATATTAAAAGAACAGGGATAAAAATACTCAAGCACAAGCGCGTTCTCTAGGTAAGCCGTGGTATTGAGGAATTCTGCTTCAAAGTCTGTCGGGAAAACAGCTCTACCGACACCATTTTACTTTAGAGAGGAACCACTGACGGCAAGAAAGCAGATCTTCATAATATCTTCGCATTCACATTCGGCATTCTCGATATATCGGTAGCAGTCATCCGTAAACGCATTGATTCGTTTGCAGTGGGCGGAACTTAATCGACCAGGAAGCGCGGAGCAGGCGCGTGGGCGTTGCACATCACATCGCTCGTTCTCGTATACAAAGCGACGATAGCGGAGTAACTTATACCGATCGATTTGTCTTGGTAAGATCTACTCATACAAGTTAAGTTCATTTTTGTTGGACTTCCTCTTTAAGGAAATTATGCCATAGCTAGCCATCGCTGTGACTTGAACATGCAACCCTGCAAGGTCCCGGATGTTTGCATTCTCCAAATGCACTCTCTAACCAATTGAACTACAGCACCACACACACACACACACACACACACACACACACACACACACACACACACACACACACACACACACACACACCACGCACACACACACTTAAATATTGGTCAGTCTTCTGCAATCAGTTTGATTAGCAACAATCAAATGTCAATTAAAACCCTCCTATATTCCTGCAGTAGAAAACCATTTTCAGCTTTCAATTTCAATAAATAACTACACTGAATATCTTAAAATGTATAATCTGAACTAAAAATTTTCTATAATTTTTTTATATCAACATTGATGTCACATTGCTGCAAAACACTGCTGATGTTGCTAATCTAATAAGATAATATTGACTGAGTTGGCAATCAGTATTGCGCACTATGGTAAATCAAGCAATATCACAATCTACATACAGTCAGCTATAAGATGTCATGTGACATAAAGTTCACTGTAGCATGACTATTAATGTACTACAGCAGATGATTCATCACTAAACCTAGTCAACTGCATTTAGTCAACCCGAGAATGAGATGTGGTCTTGTTAGGATCTCCTTCAAATTTCCTGGTCACCATTTGCATACTTTCCTTACCATCCCCATCATCATCAACATTAACCGGACTCACTTTAGATCGTCTACCGCATCTACTGTAAAGTCAAACAATTAGTAACACAACTCTACGCATTCAAACTCTGATATTTGCAACTTACCTATACCACCATAATGCAATGGCAATGATGACAAGAATAGCAGTAATCCCACAAGCAGCAATAATGCCAGCCAACTGACCAGTGCTAAGACCAGAATCATCGGTCTTTCCACGATTAGTGGGAGTTGCAGATGTTGTGGTAGTCGTAGTGGTGGAACGAATGGCAATAACAGAAAGCACTGTAAATCCCAAATCTCTCAACTGTTGCTGCCCACTTGTCGAGTTAAGGGCGTGAACTGCAGTATCAGCAGAAACAAGTGCTCGAACATAAAACATAATCCGAAGATTAGATTCCACCACATGCACTGGTCTCACAACAATCACATCTGTTGGATCGATAACTAGTACTGCACGCCTGCAGGATACAACAACACAATAAAAATAAGTCAGTCGATCAGCTACCAGCCCATCACCATACTTTCTCTTAGAAGAAGCTTGTTGTGAACATTCTGCTACATTGTCGCTACAGTAACTAGATAGAACTTGAGCCACAGCTCTTGTAAAGTTTGACTCAGAAGCATTGAACTGTACAGAGAATTGTTACTAATTAACTTTATACACTTAAACTACACGATACATACCTCTGACAATGTCATATTGGCAACTACCACAGCAATTAATTCAGGTGCAGTGGCAGGTGTGGTTACATTTGAGGGCACTGTTGCAGTGATTGAACGTGTTTTTGTGGTAACTGTCACAGAAACAAAATTGAAGCACAAACTAGCATTACTATCTGATACTTAACACATACATGACAATGAAGTGGATGGTGCAGTTGCTGTCATTATAGTAGAAGTTGGTAATTCAGTCATCACAATAGTAGGAGTTGATAATTCAACTACAGGAGAACATACGGTAATTAACAGAGAACTCAAAATTATTCATTTAGTATAATGGATAACCTTGGCAGCTATTATTGACAAGAATCGTGCCACCAGGACACTCGCACCGATAGCTTCCTGCCGTATTTACACACTGTTGACCAGAAATATTGCAAGGCTGGGTATTCTCAACACATTCATTGATGTCTGAAAGGATGCAAAAATCACTTTTAAAGTCGAAGCAAAGAAGGGCACAGTATAGCCGACCTTGACATGACTTTCCATCTAGTTGGAGGCGATATCCTACAGAACACTGACAAACGAATGAGCCATTGTTATTGATACACACTTGATCACAACCATCTTTGTTCTCCAAACATTCGTCTATGTCTGCTCATACAAGTAAGTAATCAGTATACACGTGTATACTAGTACTGGGTGAAGTAATCTGTTTAGCTTACCATCACACATCACCAAATTCTCTAAACGATATCCTTGCTTACAAAAGCATATGTATACACTTTTTATTAAAGCACAATCTTGCATACAATTATTCGGCATGACACACTCGTTGTCAGCTGAAATATGATCACAAATTCAGTATGTGAAACAAATAATGATGAAACGAGGCAATCACCTTCGCACGTTCTGCTATCATCGCTGTCCAGTGTAAATCCATTTTCACAACCACAAAAGAAAGAGCCTTCTGTGTTGTTGCAAGTTTGGTGACAAGAATCGAACTCTTCACATTCGTCTATGTCTGATCGACCAGTACATGTGTACAGTATATTCATATCAATATAACAACAAGTCTATACTGTGACTCACTCACCTGAGCATGATTTCTCGTCTTGATTCAGACGAAAACCAGAGTCGCATTCGCAATTGAAGCTGAACAACTGATTCACACATTTCTGTTCACACCCACCATTAGGAGTGTTAGTTGAATTGCATTCGTTGATATCTATGTAAGATATACTTATAATCAAAAAGTGCTTGAGTAACTATGCAAGTATTATCTCTTACCAACACATTTGCCATCACTAACTTGAGTGCCACTTGGACATGGTCCACAATTGGCACCAGTCAGTGGTGCAATGTTGTCAAAACACTCCACACCTTCAAAGCAATTGATTTCTTCACATCCATCCATGTCCTGATCACAGAACTCTCCTTCCCATCCTACCATCACAATTCATTTGTAACTAGCACACAAACAACACTGACAATTAACACGATCAAGCCTACCAGATCCACATTTGCAGTCTTGTATAATAAACAAATCGTCTCCACCATCCTTATTCGATTCAACGCAAGTGGCATTCAAGTCGAGTGCACAGCCACAGATACGAACCTCTGGATGAAGAATAGCCGTTGATCCAAGCGAGTCATTTGCAATAAAGAGGAGTCGAACAGGAGAGAAAGATGTCGGTGTCCATGTGAAGTTGTATGCATCCCCATCATGAGATAAAGAATAGTCAGAAGGAGGAGGCAGACTTCCTTGGAGATTTACAACATACGTGTCATTTGGATCGGATACAGAAAACAAATAGGTGGCAGATGTGTTGATATGAACACGAAATGTTGCATTCCCAAACAGCTTTGGTGGGTTGTTCACTAACATAAACATTAAACATGAACACATTGATGTGAAAGCTCTACATAATACACACAGCACCTAAATTCTGAGAAAGAGCTTTGTTGTCCTCATCTGTCTGCTTGGTCTCGCTCGCAATATCAGCATCTCCTGTCTGTAGGAAGTCATAGAGACATGCTGTATTGCCAACACCGCAAAGATCTTTTTGTTCTTGTGTAAATGTGCTGAAAGGAATCTCATCTGGGAAAACTGGCAAATGATCAGGATATGAAAAGGTTGACACATTTTCACCCATCTTGTAGTAAAATAGACTCTCCTGTAAGGTTATCTGCCCTACAAATAAAGTTTATTCAGTCACTTCAACGACTGTTACGCCAAAGTGTCTACTGTTGTCTGAATTCTGTGTGCAGGATCTCCAACACACTTAAACACTGTTAGGACACGATTCGGTAAATGTGTGTCTGACTTATACGTACATCGACATTGTCCACCCGTCTAGTCTTCATCCACTTTATAACTTGGGTATCTGTTCGATTATGGTACAACCTCTCTCATACACTTTGAGGGCCTCCGATTGGCTGTCCATTCATTCTGTGGTTGCCCTGCATAGCCACATGCAAATACTGCTCTGATTGGACTATTTTAACCGATTGAAAGTATGAAACATTCCGAACAGCCAGACAGTCACACGTATAGTCACACACGTAGTCACCCACATACATAGCCATGTAGACCAGAGGTGCTCAAGTGCCCTTTGAGTACACTATGTACTTTTTCACGTAATGTTTACAAATACTTCTTTGGCTCATAACTGAAACCACCTTCCCACTAGCCCACACATCCAAGACTCACCCAGCTGTCTCCCAGGTAGTTTAATTATACAGTCCAAACTATATTTAGTTTGTCCATTTGTCTAGTGCATGTAACAATTAATCAAATACAAGAAACTTACAGTCTTGCCCAAACTGGTGTATTTCTCTGTCCGTAGCATTAGCAGAAAGAATGGTTCCATTCCTGAATACAAAGTCATCATCCTTGTTTCCATTCCAAACTCCCAACAGTCCTCGGGTTTCACCACGCTGCTTGTCAGGGCCAGCAAACACTACAGACAGCAATCCCTTCTTTGCTTCGACAGTCACTGATATGCCAAGTGGGAACGTTGCTGTAATAGATTTTGTCATCGGTTTGGAAATTGACACCATGTGAAGATCTAAACTCGTCGAATTGTCTAATTCTGTAACATTGCTGCTGATGTCTTGCCAATCCGACTGGTTGTTAGGTGCCACAGAGTGATACTTGACAACTAACGAGTTAACGTCGGAAAGCTCCACATGTACAATATCTGACTTTGGAGTTTGACTCTCAAACCCACTAGAAGGATAAAACTCGGCCATAGAAAATGCTGAGAAAACAGTGGCACTCGATCCGTTAGCAGGCCTTGTTCGACCCATAAGTACAAAAGTGTCATTGACAGTTTTCATGGTGATGTATTCTCCCCAGCCATTGAAAGTATACTGTTTACCATCCAGTGTGGTAATGTGTGGGTCTCCCCAAAACCAGGCTATAAAAAAAATATTACTAATCAACTGTAAACGTGCACATTCAAAACGTACATAAATACCTCTCCTTTGTGGTACATAACCTGTACAGTCATGTGATGGTCTTCGCTGGTAGTACAAATGGCATAAATTGCCAACACGACAGCAATCTCTACGTGGTTTATCATCAAGTTGGTAATGTAATAGATAATTGACTGATGGATCGTATCGCTGTG
The DNA here is from genome assembly GCF_963422355.1 of Corticium candelabrum. Classification (NCBI taxonomy): domain Eukaryota; kingdom Metazoa; phylum Porifera; class Homoscleromorpha; order Homosclerophorida; family Plakinidae; genus Corticium; species Corticium candelabrum. Next base: position 5,840,233 of record NC_085095.1, read on the forward strand.
CCGAGCCTCCATAACGAGGTCCAACCAAGAGGCCACCCCACGAAAACCAATCTGTTGAATAGCAGCACTGTTGTCTGCTGCTACTGTTTGACGGGAAAGTCGAGTAAGCACAAAAAGAAAACCAATCAAATCTAAACCGTCTGTCCCACCAAGCTTGCCACCAACTACAAGGACAGGGTTCAAGATCTGCAGTCCAAGACAGATCCTCTCTTGCTCGATCCTCTTCAAACCACACTAAGCAATCGCGTCTAGCTACTGCAATAATGGAAGGGTCGAGATGCAAAGTGTAGACCAGTTTCCCTTGTTTGCCTACATTTGATGACGAAACGTCACGATCAATCGTTGTCACCTGGTCATATTGGGACAGTCTGTGATTCTCATAGTATGTCCCTCCTTCAGCGTTGTATCCAACAACACCCTTTGACCATCTCCCAGACCACTGCAAATCATTACAATTGTAGTTGAATATTGCAAATGAGCTAAGACCATCAGTAGCCAATACAGCCTGAAATGTATTTCTCTACAGAGACAAAAAGAAAAGCAATGATATGCTACTGTACATATATTAATTAATTACAAATATTAATTGACCAAAACTTCATAAGATTCGGTTATTTATTCATTTACCAAGCCTGTGTATTCATCTCTGTAACACCACCACCACCAACTGTAGTATGAATAACAACCATCAGGATAATTAGGAACTTTGTCCCATGTGGCAACAAGAACCCATTGAGCTTCAAACGATTCATATCCTTTCAAGAGTGTTTGAATATCTCTATTGGCCATCTTGACTGCAGAGTCATCTTCATGTGTATAAACATTATACCAGACATTGCCTTCTTTCCGAATATCGACATCAGCCCAGAATGGTGCAACTACACTTTGTCGTCTTATCCAACTGTATCCAGGAAAATAATGAGGCCACCAAAAGTAGAATGGTCTCCCAAACGAAACGATTCCATTGGTTCCAACCTAACACAACATTAAATGAGCCATATAACTTTAATTAATTAAAATTAAGACACACAATCAAGTATCACTTACATAAGCAGTAGAATACACATTTTCAAAAAAAGGAAATCCGACTTCTATTGAAATAGGTGAAGACACACCATCAAGATAACGATACAGTGACTCGCTTTCTTCACTTAAACCAAAAGAGTATAAACGATTCAAATCTAAAAGTATAAAACTCGGTTGCTATCAGAAATAGTTTTAAAAGTGCACAGCTCTTACAGCAGTCATCCAGTTGTGTCTCACACTTTGTGCCTGTATATCCTTCAAAACACTGGCATGTGTATCCATCTACCATATCACTACAAGTTCCTTGATTATGGCATGAATCAGACTCACACTCATCGATGTCTGTTTGACATGTAGTGCCAGTATAACCAGAAATACAAGTACATGCATAACCATTGATGACGTCACTACATGTCCCATTGTTCTGGCATGGATTTGATACACACGTGTCTAGATCCAGCTGGCCACTGCCACTACCAATAGTACTGCTGTTTCCACTAGCTGCATAAAATAACATACATATTTACCCAATTAATATTAATTATCCAATCATAATTCTAATACTTTTTTATATTAATGTCATTATAAAAGCGTAAAACTTAACAGTAACTACGCTCTTTTACTGTCTCTCCTTATGCAGAGAAGAAAAGAACTTGCATGTAAAATGCAAATGGTCGGTATGCTATATACTTTACACATTTTTGGTTAGTAAAAGTTGAACATAATTACATATTTGATCAGACCAGAAAGTCTGCATCAGCTATATTTGATGTTGCTGCTGCCAGAATTCATTTGCAGAGCCATGAGCCCTAGCACCTACAATGACGTATTTGCTATACATGTATCTCTAATAATTATACTTCAACTAAATTGTACAATTCTTTTCATTTTATAGGTGTCATGTATGGTGCAGTAAGACTTGTACAATGCAGTTCAATGTGTTTGTTGCATCCCTCAATGATGTACATGCATGCACTGACATGCAGTTGTAAATTGTAACATGCACTGGACCAACCCATTGTAAGTGTTAGATAGTCCTAGAGTCCTGTACACATTATACAGTGGCCAGTAATGCATTCCAAGCTCACTGAAAGACTACTTTCATCTCTTTGTTTCTGGTGTTTGAGTAAGTTTTTACATGCAGTAAAAACATTTAGTAATAAGCTATTGCCCATTTGCAATTGGAGTACAGTAAAGTCGCGAACAATAGCTGGGGCTAAGTTAGATATCCTGATTACCTGGCAAACACATGATTTGAACACTCAATTATATGTCTTTCTCTTTTTTGATTGAGATTGTCGCAGCATCTCCATCAGTGACCTCACTACGAAACATATTAACGGCTCGACAATCCGGGCAATAACCGTATACTGGATAAAAGCAGAGGGCGAGTGTAACACATGTCTAACAAAAAGGGGCAAGAATATAGCACGATGCGTCCCATAAGAGTTTGGCATGTGAGAAGCTACAGTTTGACTATTGTGTTACCATATAAGGAAATTATATATATATATATATATATATATATATACGCTGGCTGTGTAGAGTTGAGTTAGTGTGATTTTTTGGAAGTTTTTGGTGAGTAAACACGTAAGGTGTATGAGTACTAGTGTGTCGTCGACCCAGATCATCGTCCGAACGTCTGCCCACATAGAGTGGCACGCATTCGCCTATCCTGAGAAGACCGTTACAGCAGGTTATTGGAAAAGTACATAGCCAAGAAATGCGGCTACTATTCAAGGGCTGCTTCTATTCAAGGGAAGCTTTTGTTCACGACTTTACGGTATGTATACATACATTCATATACATATTATAGATATAGTAGTAAACATACCTTCTGTTGGTTCTGTTGTTGAACTGGGTGCTAAACAATAACATATCAAAAATAAGCCATATTGCTCATTTAGACTAGCCTCCCATCAGATCCACTCACACTGTCATACCCAGTTCCCATATGACACAACAACGCCGAAGGTCTGATCGAGTTCTTCTCACCCACCATTTATGCTAAATATACTAGATAATAGAATATCAAAGATCTACAGTTCACTAACAGGATTAGCTTAATGTGAATTTCCCGTTTCACATAAAAATGTTTTGAACAACAGACACGTTAGTTGTATAGTGTTGCTGTTGTTGTGTTGTATACAGTAGATGTAGGACAGCAGCCTGAACTTTGTCGCTTCTCCTTTCTACACCTGATCAAAATGCAAGTCTCACCTCCTATTATCGATATTGGCAGACTACTATATCGATAGTAAGAGGCAGCAGCGTTGCTTCTTTGCTGGCTACAGGTTGACGATTTTCATAATACTGTTTGTCAGAACTCGGTCAGATGGATTTCCAGATTCGTGTTATTCTTGTGGCTTAGTAGAGCACTGCTACTAGGGTCTAGTTCAATTACACCTGCATGATTTTATCATGCTGATTGTACCGCTCATAATGCGAATTGAACTCAGGCACACTGTCAATGAATCGCTTTCCGACACTATAAACAGGGTTGAACTATAAACAGTAAGTGTGCACCATCGTTTGTTTGGTGTAATGTCAGAGCCTGTTAGTTTAGGTGCAAAGATCATACTATAGTCTCACGTAGCCAGGAAGTAAGATGCAGAAGAAAAGGGTCTGGCTACGTGAGACTAAGGACGTATACAGAGTCTCCAGGCTCTGGACGTATGTGTTGCAGTTTACACAATAATTAACTAATTCATTATTATATTGATCAATTTAGTGACGTGAGCCCCATGCAGGACCAGGACCAGCAATGACACTAGATGAAGAAAGTAGGCAAGAAGAACTCAGATCCTTTCTGATGTTGTTGTGATAGCATGATGAGAAGGTCCGGGGAGGCCAATTTGGACTATGTATAGTATACATTCATATACAGAAGTACTTGATCATACCTTCAGTTGTAAACACAAACGCTGGTTCTGATGTTTGAGTACCAGTAGGTGCTAAACAAACATCAAGAATACGCTATTGTTCATATATAGTAGTAAACATACATCCTATTGTAAACACAAACACTGGTTTTGATGCTTCAGTAAGTGCTAGACATGCAGTGGAAACATTAATAGACTAACGCTCATTTAGAGTACGATCGAGTATGTATACGGCCGCTTCCAAAATGGCGGAGTACGTGACGATCGAGCCGCTCACACAAAATCGTGATAGCCATATTTTCGAACCAATTGCTAAACGAAAAAACGCTTCTGCCCAGGAGAGTTTGCAGCAAAGACATGTAACCAGTTCAGTCGGAGAAAGCTTGCAAAAACCCGTCTGAAGAAAGTTAGTTAGTCATTGCGGTATATAGCAAATACGTTTGAAAATAAACCAAAGGTTTAATGGTAACAAATTGGCACACATAGAGAAGAAAAGTAGGAGACTTCACCAATGCTATTCATTATTTGCAGTAGTGCTTCTGAGCCAAGAGAGGAAGGGAGCACAAACGAGCTTATGTATGATGTACGCGACACCGTGAGCCGTTCCTAGATAGTGACTACGTGTCACAATCAATACACAGACAGTAGTAAACATACCCTCTGTTGTAAACACAGGTTCTGGTGTTTCAGTTAGTGCTAGACAGTAGAAATATTAATTAATTACCTAATGCTCATTTAGAGTAGCAAACATACCTTGTGTTGTAAACACAGGTTCTGATGTTTCAGTGAGTGCTAGACAGTAGAAACATTAATTAATTATAATACTCTAATGCTTCATGTAAAGTAAAAGTATGTATACATTCATACATATTCAGTAGTAAACGTACCTTCTGTTGTAAATGCAGGTTCTGATGTTTCAGTGAGTGCTAGACAGTAGAAACATTAATTAATTGCCTAATGGTCATCTAGAGTACGAGTATGTATACATTCATACATATACAGCAGTAAACATACCTTCTGTTGTAATCACAGGTTCTGGTGTTTCAGTAAGTGCTAGACAGTACAGAAACATTAATTAATTATAATACTCTAATGCTTCATGTAAAGTACAAGTATGTATATATTCAAGTAAGTCATACATATCAAGAACTGTCGAAAACATCTCTTCCATGATGCAGCCGCTCGAGGAAGCCATTCGTGATTATTTCATTCCTGCCATAACCGGCCAGCAACATTGTAGCCAAGACGTGAGAGATTTGTTGGCTCTACCTTGTCGACTTGGAGGTTTTAACTTGACTAATCCAACTCACACGTCCGATGTTGAGTTCAAGTCTTCCTGTCGTATCACAGCACCATTAGCAGCTCTCATAATACAACAAGAACAGTGCTACAATGTGGCTGTCGAAGCTGTTCAGAAAGAAAAATCTGCCACAAAATTTGAAAAACGGGCTTCTCGGAAACAAGCTTTAGTAGAAATAGAAGCTAATTGCCCAGCATCTATGAAACGATGCATTGAACTTGCCTCTGAAAAGGGTGCATCAAATTGGCTATCCGTTTTACCGGTTGAAGAACATGGTTTTCATTTGAGCAAAGGAGATTTTCGTGATGCTTTATGCATGCGCTATGGTTGGATGTTACCAAATCTACCTTCAAAATGTGCCTGTGGATCTGCTTTCAACGTTGACCATGCAATGGTATGTCCTAAAGGTGGCTTTCCGACGCTAAGGCACAATGAAATTAGGGATATAACTGCCGATCTTTTGACTGAAGTGTGTCATGATGTAGCGATAGAACCGATGTTACAACCTCTGACTGGAGAAAAGTTTCAGAAGAAAACAGCGAACATGTCTGACGAGGCTAGACTTGATCTTTCAGCGAGAGGAGTCTGGACAAAAGGAGACCGTGCATTTTTTGATGAAAGAGTATTTTACCCAAACGCGCGCTCCAATAGTCAAGGCTCTTTGAGATCAGCATTCAACAGCCATGAATGTGGAAAAAAACGTGAATATGCGCATCGAGTACTGGAAGTGGAACATGCCAGCTTCACTCCGTTGGTTTTTTCCTCTACCGGTGGCATGGGCTCTGAAACTTCCACCTTCTACAAACATCTTGCCAGTTTAATTGCCAACAAAACTGAAAAGAAATATAGTTCAGTGATGGAACTTCTGAGATGTCGGATCAGCTTTTCTCTAATAAGATCTTCTGTTTTGTGCATTCGCGGAAGTAGATCAGCCAAGCACAGGCCTCTAAAATGTCATGACATGGATTTAATCAACAGTGAGGCTTGCCTCACTAAGTAGATTGTGACGTTGACTTAAGTGGGTTTGTTTAATTGAATGGATTGATATAGTGTTGTGTTGAGTGCCGTTGTAGTGGCTTTTGTAGTATGGGCATGACCGGTGGATGCTTTTGCTGAGTAATAAACTACTACTACTACTAGTATGTATATACATTCATACACATTCAGTAGTAAATGTACCTTCTGTTGTAATCACAGGTTCTGGTGTTTCAGTGAGTGCTAGACAGTACAAAAACATTAATTAATTATAATACTCTAATGCTTCATGTAGAAAAACAAGTATGTATACATTCATACACATTCAGTAGTAAACATACCTTCTGTTGTAATCACAGGTTCTGGTGTTTCAGTGAGTGCTAGACAGTAGAAACATTAATTAATTATAATACTCTAATGCTTCATGTAAAGTAAAAGTATGTATACATTCATAAATATTCAGTAGTAAACGTACCTTCTGTTGTAAATGCAGGTTCTGATGTTTCAGTGAGTGCTAGACAGTAGAAACATTAATTAATTGCCTAATGGTCATCTAGAGTACGAGTATGTATACATTCATACATATACAGCAGTAAACATACCTTCTGTTGTAATCACAGGTTCTGGTGTTTCAGTAAGTGCTAGGCAGTACAGAAACATTAATTAATTATAATACTCTAATGCTTCATGTAAAGTAAAAGTATGTATACATTCATACATATTCAGTAGTAAACGTACCTTCTGTTGTAAATGCAGGTTCTGATGTTTCAGTGAGTGCTAGACAGTAGAAACATTAGTTAATTGCCTAATGGTCATCTAGAGTACGAGTATGTATACATTTATACATATATACAGTAAACAGTAAGTTTAGCAAAGTGGTTTAGGTTTAACTGTCGCATGACTTTAGCGGACTTGCTTAGATGGCTTCTGACAACACTGTTTTAATGATATTGACTATTTGCTGGGATAGGATTGCCTTAAAAGATGTAAGGGTCGTTAAATAAAAGAAAGAAATCAGCAGCTACACAGAGAGAAAAGACGGACTGTCGGTTAGACTCGACCCATGGAGTCTCTCTCCGCTCTCGTCATTCCCCAGATAGCCCTCGCCTGCCCACCGACGTTACTAAATGTACTAAGTGCTCGCCATTGTTGCACCTCGTTACCTATCTGTATCAGATGCGGAGCCGATAATTTATGCAACATGTAAACCAAGCAGCCAATGATCCAGTACGTTGTACAAAGACAAGCACGCATTACACTTCAATACATGAACTGCGTCTCAGCCATTTCTTGTCTAGACCATTTGCATCAAATTCGGAAGCTCTTGGAGCCAAACTCATAGCACAAATGACGCGTAAGATGCCCAGATTGTCTGACAAAGACAAAACTCACATTCAAAAGCCGTGCTAAC